>NC_069499.1:516533260-516810760 GCF_027579735.1 Bombina bombina | reverse complement strand
GCAAATCTGTTCAACAGATGCCTCATTCTTAAAGGCCCAAGTGGAAGCCACAGCTCTAGTAGAATGAGCTGTAATTCTTTCAGGAGGCTGCTGTCCAGCAGTCTCATAGGCTAAACGTATTATGCTACAAAGCCAAAAAGAGAGAGAGGTAGCAGAAGCTTTTTGACCTCTCCTCTGTCCAGAATAAACGACAAACAGGGAAGAAGTTTGGCGAAAATCTTTAGTTGCCTGTAAATAAAATTTCAGGGCACGAACTACATCCAGATTGTGTAGAAGTCGTTCCTTCTTTGAAGAAGGGTTAGGACACAATGATGGGACAACAATCTCCTGATTGATATTCCTATTAGTGACTACCTTAGGTAAGAACCCAGGTTTAGTACGCAGAACTACCTTGTCTGAATGAAAAATCAGATAAGGAGAATCACAATGTAAGGCCGATAACTCAGAGACTCTTCGAGCCGAGGAAATAGCCATTAAAAACAGAACTTTCCAAGATAACAATTTAATATCAATGGAATGAAGGGGTTCAAACGGAACACCCTGTAAAACGTTAAGAACTAAATTTAAGCTCCATGGTGGAGCAACAGTTTTAAACACAGGCTTAATCCTGGCCAAAGCCTGGCAAAAAGCCTGAACGTCTGGAACTTCTGACAGACGTTTGTGTAAAAGAATGGACAGAGCTGAGATCTGTCCTTTTAAGGAACTAGCAGATAAACCCTTTTCTAAACACTCTTGTAGAAAAGACAATATCCTAGGAATCCTAACCTTACTCCATGAGTAACTCTTGGATTCGCACCAATGTAAGTATTTACGCCATATTTTATGGTAAATCTTTCTGGTAACAGGTTTCCTAGCCTGTATTAAGGTATCAATTACTGACTCCGAAAATCCACGCTTTGATAAAATCAAGCGTTCAATTTCCAAGCAGTCAGCTTCAGAGAAATTAGATTTTGATGTTTGAAAGGACCCTGAATTAGAAGGTCCTGTCTCAGAGGCAGAGACCAAGGTGGACAGGATGACATGCCCACTAGATCTGCATACCAGGTCCTGCGTGGCCACGCAGGCGCTATTAGAATCACCGATGCTCTCTCCTGTTTGATCCTGGCAATCAATCGAGGAAGCATCGGGAAGGGTGGAAACACATAGGCCATCCCGAAGGTCCAAGGTGCTGTCAAAGCATCTACCAGGACCGCTCCCGGGTCCCTGGACCCGTAACAAGGAAGCTTGGCGTTCTGGCGAGACGCCATGAGATCTATCTCTGGTTTGCCCCAAAGTCGAAGTATTTGGGCAAAGACCTCCGGATGGAGTTCCCACTCCCCCGGATGAAAAGTCTGACGACTTAGGAAATCCGCCTCCCAGTTCTCCACTCCAGGAATGTGGATCGCTGACAGGTGGCAAGAGTGAGACTCTGCCCAGCGAATTATCTTTGATACTTCCATCATCGCTAGGGAGCTTCTTGTCCCTCCTTGATGGTTGATGTAAGCTACAGTCGTGATGTTGTCCGACTGAAACCTGATGAACCCCCGAGTTGTTAACTGAGTCCAAGCCAGAAGGGCATTGAGAACTGCTCTCAATTCCAGAATGTTTATTGGAAGGAGACTCTCCTCCTGAGTCCATGATCCCTGAGCCTTCAGGGAATTCCAGACAGCGCCCCAACCTAGTAGGCTGGCGTCTGTTGTTACAATTGTCCAATCTGGTCTGCTGAATGGCATCCCCCTGGACAGATGTGGCCGAGAAAGCCACCATAGAAGAGAATTTCTGGTCTCTTGATCCAGATTCAGAGTAGGGGACAAATCTGAGTAATCCCCATTCCACTGACTTAGCATGCACAATTGCAGTGGTCTGAGATGTAGGCGTGCAAAGGGTACTATGTCCATTGCCGCTACCATTAAGCCGATTACCTCCATGCATTGAGCCACTGACGGGTGTTGAATGGAATGAAGGACACGGCAAGCATTTTGGAGCTTTGTTAACCTGTCTTCTGTCAGGTAGATCTTCATTTCTACAGAATCTATAAGAGTCCCCAAGAAGGGAACTCTTGTGAGTGGAAAGAGAGAACTTTTCTCTTCGTTCACCTTCCACCCATGCGACCTTAGAAATGCCAGTACTAACTCTGTATGAGACTTGGCAGTTTGAAAGCTTGACGCTTGTATCAGAATGTCGTCTAGGTACGGAGCCACCGAAATTCCTCGCGGTCTTAGTACCGCCAGAAGAGCACCCAGAACCTTTGTGAAGATTCTTGGAGCCGTAGCCAATCCGAATGGAAGAGCTACAAACTGGTAATGCCTGTCTAGGAAGGCAAACCTTAGATACCGGTAATGATCTTTGTGAATCGGTATGTGAAGGTAAGCGTCCTTTAAATCCACTGTGGTCATGTACTGACCCTTTTGGATCATGGGTAAGATTGTCCGAATAGTTTCCATTTTGAACGATGGAACTCTTAGGAATTTGTTTAGGATCTTTAAATCCAAGATTGGTCTGAAGGTTCCTTCTTTCTTGGGAACCACAAACAGATTTGAGTAAAACCCCTGTCCGTGCTCCGACCGCGGAACCGGGTGGATCACTCCCATTAGTAAAAGATCTTGTACACAGCGTAGAAACGCCTCTTTCCTTATTTGGTTTGTTGACAACCTTGAAAGATGAAATCTCCCTTTTGGGGGAGAGATTTTGAAGTCCAGAAGATATCCCTGAGATATGATCTCTAACGCCCAGGGATCCTGGACATCTCTTGCCCAAGCCTGGGCGAAGAGAGAAAGTCTGCCCCCCACTAGATCCGTTCCCGGATCGGGGGCCCTCAATTCATGCTGTCTTAGGGGCAGCAGCAGGTTTTCTGGCCTGCTTGCCCTTGTTCCAGGACTGGTTAGGTTTCCAGCCTTGTCTGTAGCGAGCAACAGCTCCTTCCTGTTTTGGTGCAGAGGAAGTTGATGCTGCTCCTGCCTTGAAGTTACGAAAGGCACGAAAATTAGACTGTCTAGCCCTAGGTTTGGCTCTGTCTTGAGGCAGGGCATGGCCTTTACCTCCTGTAATGTCAGCGATAATTTCTTTCAAACCGGGCCCGAATAAGGTCTGCCCTTTGAAAGGTATGTTAAGTAATTTTGATTTAGAAGTAACATCAGCTGACCAGGATTTTAGCCACAGTGCTCTACGTGCCTGAATGGCGAATCCGGAATTCTTAGCCGTAAGTTTAGTTAAATGTACTACGGCATCTGAAATAAATGAATTAGCTAGCTTAAGGGTTTTAAGCTTATTTGAAATCTCATCTATAGTTATTGAGTCAAGAGTCTCTTCCAGAGACTCGGACCAAAATGCGGCCGCAGCCGTGACAGACGCAATACATGCAAGGGGTTGCAATATAAAACCTTGTTGAACAAACATTTTCTTAAGGTAACCCTCTAATTTTTTATCCATTGGATCTGAAAAGGCACAGCTATCCTCCACCGGGATAGTGGTACGCTTAGCCAGAGTAGAAACCGCTCCCTCCACCTTAGGGACCATCTGCCATAAGTCCCGTGTGGTGGCGTCTATTGGAAACATTTTTCTAAATACAGGAGGGGGGGAAAAGGGTACACCGGGCCTATCCCACTCCTTAGTAATTATCTCTGTAAGTCTCTTAGGTATAGGAAATACGTCAGTACTCGCTGGTACTGCATAGTATCTATCCAGCCTACATAATTTCTCTGGGATTGCAACGGTGTTACAATCATTCAGAGCCGCTAATACCTCCCCTAGC
The DNA here is from genome assembly GCF_027579735.1 of Bombina bombina. Taxonomy (NCBI): domain Eukaryota; kingdom Metazoa; phylum Chordata; class Amphibia; order Anura; family Bombinatoridae; genus Bombina; species Bombina bombina. The sequence continues at coordinate 516,807,030 of NC_069499.1, read as the reverse complement.
AGTACACAGAGGTTTTCTAGTTTAAACTTAAAATTTGAAATGTCTGAATCCACTCTATTTGGATCAGATCCGTAACCTGCAGATTGAAGCTCTCCATCCTCATGTTCTGCAAATTGTGACGCAGTATCTGACATGGCCCTATTATTATCAGCGCACTCTGTTCTCACCCCAGAGTGATCTCGCTTACCTCTAAGTTCTGGTAATTTAGACAAAACTTCAGTCATAACATTAGCCATGTCCTGTAGTGTGATTTGTAATGGCCGCCCTGAAGTACTCGGCGTTACAATATCACGCACCTCCCGAGCGGGAGATGCAGGTACTGACACGTGAGGCAAGTTAGTCGGCATAACTTCCCCCTCGTTGTTTGGTGAATGATGTTCAATTTGTACAGATTGACTTTTATTTAAAGTAGCATCAATGCAATTAGTACATAAATTTCTATTGGGCTCCACCTTGGCTTTTGCACATATAGCACAGAGATATTCCTCTGAGTCAGACATGTTTAACAAACTAGCAATTAAAATAGCAAGCTTGGAAATACTTTTCAACTCAATTTACAAGTAATATGAAAAACGCACTGTGCCTTTAAGAAGCACAGAAAAAAACTATGACAGTTGAATAACAATGAACCGGAGAAATTATAAAAACCAAATTTTTCCCGGTAAAGGCATAAATTTAGCAAAGGATTGCCCCCATTAGCAATGGATAACTAACCCTTAATAGCAGAAAAAAATGTACAAAATAAACGTTTTTTATCACAGTCAAAGCACAATCTCACAGGTCTGCTGTGAGTGATTACCTCCCTCAAAATAATTTTTGAAGACCCTTGAGCTCTGTAGAGACGATCCGGATCATGCAGGGAGAGAAACAGACTTGTGACTGAATTTCTGATGCGTAGCAAAAGCGCCAAAATAGGCCCCTCCCCTCACACACAGCAGTGAGGGAAGTTCAGTAAACTGTCTTAAATTAAAATAAACGACAGCCAAGTGGAAAAACAGTGCCCAAAACAATTTTTCACCCAGTACCTCAGATAATTAAACGATTTAACATGCCAGCAAAACGTTTAAAATCAAATAATATGAAATGTCATTAAACAGCCTGCTGCTAGTCGTTCCCACTGCAAGTTAGGCTAAAAGATATATGCATATAGTATTATCTTAGTGAAGTGCCATTCCCCAGAATACTGAAGTGTAAACATATATACATAACAGCCTGATACCAGTTGCTACTACTGCATTTAAGGCTGAACTTACATTATATCGGTATTGGCAGTATTTTCTTAGTCAATTCCATTCCTCAGAAAATAATATACTGCAACATACCTCTTTGCAGGTGAACCTGCCCGCTGTCCCCTGATCTGAAGTTTACCTCACTCCTCAGAATGGCTGAGAACAGCAAAATGAATCTTAGCTACGCCGGCTAAAATCATCCAAAAACTCAGGTAGATTCTTCTTCAAATTCTACCTGAGAAGGAACAACACACTCCGGTGCCGTTTTAAAATAACAAACTTTTGATTGGAGATATAAAAACTAAGTATAATCACCACAGTCCTCTCACACATCCTATCTATTAGTTGGGTGCAAGAGAATGACTGGGTGTGACGTAGAGGGGAGGAGCTATATAGCAGCTCTGCTTGGGTGATCCTCTTGCACTTCCTGTTGGGGAGGAGTTAATATCCCAGAAGTAATGATGACCCGTGGACTGACTACACTTAACAGGAGAAATAGCATTAAGAAAGGTGCTGGACTTACCTGTTAAAGTTGTATATATATATATATATATATATATATATTTATAATATCTCACAAGGATGACCAAAAGTTTCTGGCTCCTAAATTTATGGGCAGTTTCCTAGATTTTTAACAATTTTTTTTACTTAAAGGATTACTTTCTGTTATAATTTTTAAGCTAAACAACTAACATATTAAAGTTAATAAACATTAATTAAAACCTACTGACCTATATTTTCTCCAAAACGAAGTTTCATAACGTTCTAAAAGTTATGTCTTTTATTCACCGATGATGTCACGTTATCCTGCCCACTATTTTCAGCACTGAGTGTTCAAAATACTTAAGCCAATAACTTTGTGTTTAAAGCGCCATTTTGAAACCTAGGTATTGTAAACGGATTGGTACAGAGCAAAGGATACCCATGGGGTGGGTTTGGAAAACAATTAAATTTGCTGACAAGATTTCTGATATACGGTAGAGATATGTTAATGAAATTGATAAAAAGTGTATTTGGGGTAGTTAGTAACAGGCATAGAAAATATTTACTTACAGTGGCCCTTTAAGCTGTAGTTAATAATATAGCGAGCTACATAGCTAGTGAGCTTACTAGCTAAGTAACTCCATAAAATAATAAATAAATATATATATACACACACACACACATATATATTATATATTATATATATATATATATATATATATATATATATATATATATATATATATACACACATATACATATAACATACATACACACACACACACACACACACATATATACAGTTGTATGCAAAAGTTTAGGCACCCATGACAATTTCCATGATTTTCATTTATATATAATTGGGTGTATGGATCAGCAATTTCATTTCGATCTATCAAATAACGGAAGCACACAGTAATATTTCAGTAGTAGAATGAGGTTTATTGGATTAACAGAAAATGTGCAATATGCATCAAAACAAAATTAGACAGGTCATGATTTTTTGTCCTGTGCACAGCTGTGTAAATATTTACTGTAATTCCCACAGAAAGCTTCAAACTAATTAATCCAGGAGCAGCAAATCAGTGATGTTTTCATGTACTGACTTGTACAACATTCACAGTCACAAGAAAATATATATATTTCCCACAGGAAGTTCATGGTTTGTAATTATACACAACTGTAGCTACAACTGCCAAAGAAGGGCAACTGGCAGCAATGACTGGAAAGAATTCCACATATATTGACTGACATTTAGGTTAATTAAATGTTTGAAGTTTTTTCTAATGGAATTACAAAATCATGCAATACAAAAACATTTAGCATTATAGTTATCTGTTCATTGTTGCATCCAAAGCATCAAATGCATAAGAGGAGTGTTCACCAATACTGCTATGGAGCACTGTTTAAAAGCTTCTATCCCACTGACTAGCTATGTTCACATATGCAAATCTTGTTAGTTTCAAAATCAAACTAAATAGTTTTAACATGCAACAAAACACAATTTATACTTACCTGATAAATTTATTTCTCTTGTGGTGTATCCAGTCCACGGATCATCCATTACTTGTGGGATATTCTCCTTCCCAACAGGAAGTTGCAAGAGTACACCCACAGCAGAGCTGCTATATAGCTCCTCCCCTAACTGCCATATCCAGTCATTCGACCGAAAACACGCAGAGAAAGGAGAAACCATAGGGCGCAGTGGTGACTGTAGTTTAAATGAAAAAATTACCTGCCTTAAAATGACAGGGCGGGCCGTGGACTGGATACACCACAAGAGAAATACATTTATCAGGTAAGTATAAATTGTGTTTTCTCTTGTAAGGTGTATCCAGTCCACGGATCATCCATTACTTGTGGGATACCAATACCAAAGCTAAAGTACACGGATGAAGGGAGGGACAAGGCAGGTACCACTGCCTGTAAAAACCTTTCTCCCAAAAATAGCCTCCGAAAAAGCAAAGTATCAAATTTGTAAAATTTTGAAAAAGTATGAAGCGAAGACCAAGTCGCCGCCTTGTAAATCTGTTCAACAGAAGCCTCTTTTTTAAAGGCCCAAGTGAAAGCCACAGCTCTAGTAGAATGAGCGTAATCCTTTCAGGAGGCTGCTGTCCAGCAGTCTCATAAGCTAAGCGGATTATGCTTCTTAACCAAAAAGAAAGAGGAGGTTGCCGAAGTCTTTTGACCTCTCCTCTGTCCAGAGTAGACAACAAACAAGGTAGATGTTTGACGAAAATCTTTAGTAGCTTGTAAGTAAAACTTTGAAGCACGAACCACGTCCAGATTGTGTAATAGACGTTCCTTCTTTGAAGAAGGATTAGGACACAAGGATGGAACAACAATCTCTTGATTGATATTCTTGTTAGATACCACCTTAGGTAAAAACCCAGGTTTGGTACACAGGACTACCTTATCCGTATGGAAGATCAGATAAGGAGAATCATATTGTAAAGCAGATAACTTGGAGACTCTACGAGTCGAAGAAATAGCTACCAAAAAAAAAAAAGAACTTTCCAAGATAAAAGTTTGATATCTATGGAATGAAGAGGTTCAAACAGAACTCCTTGAAGAACCTTAAGAACCAGATTTAAGCTCCATGGCGGAGCAACAGGTTTAAACACAGGCTTGATTCTAACCAAAGCCTGACAAAATGCCTGGACGTCTGGAATATCTGCCAGACGCTTGTGCAAAAGAATATACAGAATAGAAATCTGTCCTTTTAAGGAACTAGCTGACAATCCTTTTCCCAAAACCATCTTGGAGAAAAGATAATATCCTGGGAATCCTGACTTTACTCCATGAGTAACCCTTGGATTCATACCAATAAAGATATTTACGCCATATCTTATGTTAAATTTACCTAGTGACAGGCTTTCGTGCCTGTATTAAGGTATCAATGACTGACTCGGAGAAGCCATGCTTTGATAAAATCAAGCGTTCAATCTCCAGACAGTCCGTCTCAGAGAAGTTAGATTTAGATGATGAAAGGACCCTGAGGTAGAGGGTCCTGTCTCAGAAGCAGAGTCCATGGTGGAAATTATGACATGTCCACCAGATCTGCATACCAGGTCCTGCGTGGCCACGCAGGTGCTATCAAAATCACAGAAGCACTCTCCTGCTTGGTCTTGGCAATCAGTCGAGGGAGCAGAGGAAACGGTGGAAGCTTGGCGTTCTGGCTAGACGCCATGAGATCCAGTTCTTGTTTGTCCCAATGATGAATCAATTGTGCAAACGCCTCCAGATGGAGTTCCCACTCTCCCGGATGAAAAGTCTGACGACTTAGAAAATCCGCCTCCCAGTTCTCTACACCTGGGATATGGATAGCTGATAGGAGACAAGAGTGAGTCTCTGCCCAGCGAATTATATTGAGACTTCTAACATCGCTAGGGAACTTCTGTTCCCCCTTGATGGTTGATGTAAGCCACAGTCGTGATGTTGTCCGACTGAAATCTGATGTACCTCAGAGTTGCTAACTGAGGCCAAGCCTGAAGAGCATTAATATTGCTCTCAGTTCCAAAATATTTATTAGAAGGAGGGTATCCTCCTGAGTCCATTATCCCTGAGCCTTCAGGGAGTTCCAGACTGTGCCCCAACCTAGAAGGCTGGCATTTGTTATAACAATTGTCCAATCTGGCCTGCGAAAGGTCATACCCTTGGACAGATGGCCCCGAGATAGCCACCAGAGAAGAGAATCTCTGGTCTCTTGATCCAGATGTAGCAGGGGGGTCAAATCTGTGTAATCCCCGTTCCACTGACTGAGCATGCATTGTTGCAGCGGTCTGAGATGTAGGCGTGCAAACGGCACTATGTCCATTGCCGCTACCATTAAGCCGATTACATTCATGCACTGAGCCACCAAAGGGCGCAGAATGGAATGAAGAACACGGCAGGAATTTAGAAGCTTTGACAACCTGGACTCAGTCAGGTAAATTTTCATTTCTACAGAATCTATCAGAGTCCCTAGGAAGGAAACTCTTGTGATTGGGGATAGAGAACTCTTTCCTTGTTCACTTTCCACCCATGCGATCTCAGAAATGCCAGTACTACGTCCGTATGAGACTTGGCAATTTGGAAGTTTGACGCCTGTATCAGGATGTCGTCTAAATAAGGGACCATTTCTATGCCTTGCGGCCTAAGGACCGCCAGAAGTGACCCCAGAACCTTCATAAAGATTCTTGGGGCTGTAGCTAATCCAAAGGGAAGAGCTACAAACTGGTAATGCCTGTCTAGAAAGGCAAACCTGAGAAACCGATGATGATCTTTGTGTATCGGAATGTGAAGATAAGCATCCTTTAAATCCACTGTAGTCCTATATTGACCCTCCTGGATCATAGGTAGGATGGTACGAATAGTTTCCATCTTGAATGATGGAATTCTGAGGAATTTGTTTAAGATCTTTAGATCCAAAAATTGGTCTGAAGGTTCCCTCTTTTTTGGGAACCACAAACAGATTTGAGTAAAAACTCTGTCCCTGTTCCTCCTTTGGAACTGGAAGGATCACTCGCATAACTAGGAGGTCTTGTACACAGTGTAAGAATGCCTCTCTCTTTATCTGGTTTGCAGATAATTGTGAAAGGTGAAATCTCCCTTTTCTCTGGGACATAATTTCCAACGCCCAGAGATCCAGGGCATCTCTTGCCCACGCCTGAGCGAAGAGAGAAAGTCTGCCCCCTACAAGATCCGTTACCGGATAGGGGGCCGTTCCTTCATGCTGTCTTAGAGGCAGCAGCAGGCTTTTTGGCCTGCTTACCTTTGTTCCAGGTCTGGTTGTCTCCAGACCGTCTTGGACTGAGCAAAAGTTCCCTCTTGTTTTGCATTAGAGGAAGTTGATGCCGCACCTGCCTTGAAGTTTTGAAAGGCACGAAAATTAGACTGTTTGGCCCTTGATTTGGACCTGTCCCGAGGAAGGGCATGACCTTTTCCTCCAGTGATATTAGCAATAATCTCCTTCAAACCAGGCCCGAATAGGGTCTGCCCCTTGAAGGGAATGTTAAGTAGCTTATTTTTTGAAGTCACGTCAGCTGACCATGATATAAGCCATAGCGCTCTGCGCGCCTGTATAGCAAAACCAGAATTCTTAGCCGTTAGTTTAGTCAAATAAACAATGGCATCAGAAACAAAGGAATTGGCTAGCTTAAGTGCTCTAAGCTTGTCAAGAATGTTCATCCAATGGAGTCGCTACCTGTAAAGCCTCTTCCAGAGACTCAAACCAGAACGCCGCAGCAGCAGTGACAGGAGCAATGCATGCAAGGGGCTGTTGAATAAAAAACTAATTTCTTATCCATTGGATCTAAAAAAGCACAACTGTCCTTGACAGGGATAGTAGTGCGCTTTGCTAGAGTACAAACTCTTCTCTCCACCTTAGAAACTGTCTGCCATAAGTCCCGTATGGCGGCGTCTATTGGAAACATTTTTCTAAAAATAGGAGGGGAAGAGAACGGCACACCTGGTCTATCCTATTCCTTATTATTAATTTCTGTAAACCTCTTTAGGTATTGGAAAAACATCAGTACACACCGGCACTGCATAGTATTTATCCAGTCTACACAATTTCTCTGGCACTGCAATTGTAACACAGTCATTCAGAGCAGCTAAAACCTCCCTGAGCAACACACAGAGGTTCTCAAGCTTAATTTTTAAATGTAGAAATATCAGAATCAGGTTAAATCATCTTCCCTGAGTCAAAAATATCACCCACAGACTGAAGCTCCCCTTTCTCAGCTTCTGCATATTGTGAGGAATATCAGACATGGTTCTTAAAGCGTCTGTATGCTCTGTATTAGGTCTAACCGCAGAGCTATCTTGCTTTCCTTTAAATTCAGGTAGTCTGGCTAATACTGCTGACAGTGTATTATCCATGACTGCCGCCATGTCCTGTAAAATAAACGCTATGGGCGCCCTTGATGTTCTTGGCGCCATTTGAGCGTGAGTCCCTGAAGCGGGAGTCAAAGGGTCTGATACGTGGGGAGAGTTAGTCGGCATAACTTCCCCCTCATACGAATCCTCTGGTGATAAAAAATTTTAAAGACAAAAAATGATCTTTATTGCTTAAAGTGAAATCAGTACATTTGGTACACATTCTAAGATGGGGTTCCACCATGGCTTTTAAACATAATGAACAAGGAGTTTCCTCTATGTCAGACATGTCTATACAGACTAGCAATGAGACTAGCAAGCTTGGAAAACACTTTAAATCAAGTTAACAAGCAAATATAAAAAACGTTACTGTGCCTTTAAGAAAAACAAATTTTGACAAAATTTGAAAAACAGTGAAAAAAGGTAGTGAATCAAACGAAATTTTTACAGTATATGTAAATAATTTAACATAGCATTGCACCCACTTGCAAATGGATGATTAACCCCTTAATGCAAAAAACGGATCAAAAAAATGAAATAGACGTTTTTTAACACTCACAACAAACTGCCACAGCTATGCTGTGGCCTTCCCTTCCCCATAAACGATTTTGGAAGCCTTTTTAGCCCTTTAGAGATGTCCTATAGTATTCATGGGACTGCTGAGGGAAGCTGGATGTCTCATTTTTTAAGTTTAACTGTGCAAAAAAGCGCTAAAATAGACCCCTCCCACTCATATTACAACAGTGGAAAGCCTCAGGAAACTGTTTCTAGGCAAAATTTAAGCCAGCCATGTGGAAAAAACTAGGCCCCAATAAAGTTTTATCACCAAAGCATATAAAAACGATTAAACATGCCAGCAAACGTTTTATATTGCAAATTTATAAGAGTATATATCTCTGATAGTAAGCCTGATACTAGTCGCTATTAAATCACTGTATTTAGGCTTAACTTACATTAATCCGGTATAAGCAGCATTTTCTAGCAATTCCATCCCTAGAAAAACTTATAACTGCACATACCTTATAGCAGGATAACCTGCACGCCATTCTCCCTCTGAAGTTACCTCACTCCTCAGACATATGTGAGAACAGCAGTGGATCTTAGTTACAACCTGCTAAGATCATAGAAAACTCAGGCAGATTCTTCTTCTATTTACTGCCTGGGATAAAATAGTACAACTCCGGTACTATTTAAAATAACAAACTTTTGATTGAAGATAAAAAACCACCACTCTCTCTTACTACCTCCATGCGTGTTGAGAGTTGCAAGAGAATGACTAGATATGGCAGTTAGGGGAGGAGCTATATAGCAGCTCTGCTGTGGGTGGACTCTTGCAACTTCCTGTTGGGAAGGAGAATATCCCACAAGTAATGGATGATCCGTGGACTGGATACACCTTACAAGAGAAATAATAGTTAAAACATGTTTAAATAGTGATTGTTCCTATGCACAACAGGACTTTGTTGAGTTCAATGTCCCTTTAAAAAAAAAAGGTCAGACTCCTGCACCTGTTGTTAACCTAATTTCTCTACATTACACTAAAGTAAAATGATTCTAAAGGATATCCTGGTTTAGGACTAGCAAAGATTAACCAGTGTTTATTTAGTATGATATCCCGCCAGAACTAAAAACTGGGAAGTACCTTTAAAAGCTGGTGTTACTAGGCAACATGCTTTCTCTGGGAAGCTCAAGATCTACTTCTAAGAGTGCTAGATATAAAGTAGCAGGTATAGAAAGAATACAAAAATAGGTGTGCAAACCAATGTAGCATACCTCACTTAGTACTATTCAGACAAACTGAGCTAGGTTGCACCTGACACTCTATAGCAGGGTACGATAAATGTATTCAAAATCTACAAGCCAGCCCATAAACGTTTGGCCTTCCTAATAAGGTATTTTATATATATATATATATATATATATATATATATATATATATATATATATATATATATATATATATATATATATATATATATATACGCATGTGTGTATGTATAAATATTTTATACATATGTATATATTATACACACATATTATATAACAACCCAATATAAGTTGATTTGTATTTCACAGCTGTTTGACCCAGAAAGTGTGGTTGTTGGCAATCAGTACGGGGCATTGCAGGGCACACTTGGGTGTCTTTGGGACTCTAAACCAGGGCACCAGGACTTAATTTTAAGGTGCCAGTGGCTCCCTGGGTTTGTCGAGCCCTGCTCTATAGGTATGGCTTCCAAGAACAGACACTGTCCTCTGCACCATATAAAAGCACAGAGGAACCTAAATTGTGCATTCACCAGAATGGGAATCCCTGAAGACAAATAGTGTTGGTCTCATTCAGTTCCCCGGCTAACACTCAGCTACTAACAAGCTACTAAACAACTCTCTTACATTAAATACATACAGAACAATGCAATGAGGTAGCCACATGCCAAGATTTTCTCAATACTTTATAACACATTCACATAATTAGGGGAAATTTAGTCTAAAGGAATATTGTACTGAAATATTTTCCTCCCTTTAATGTGTTCCCAATGCAGTAATAGGTACAGAAAAGCTATGTAAACCTACTGGGGGTGGGAGAGGAGGGTACTAAAATTTCAATGTATATAGACAAAGAATTAATTCTTATGTTTTGTTTATAATATAAGGAGGTGTGTCTACTCTGGAGGTTCAGTCAATTTTAATAAGTTGTGGATTCAAAGAGTAAAAACTTATTTTATATATATAAAAAAAAACTAAAGGAAACATTTTGCATACATTTTATACTCTGCAGCAGGTATATCAAGTCTTTACAAACATATTTTTACAGTGTTTTCCACAGAAAATGTTGCCAGTTGTTAGCATTATGAAGTAGCCGGGTGGGGGCTGTGTAATACTTTACAATATTATAATCTGTTTTCTGTAAATGTTACTTAAGCTATCAATATTGATTGCATAATTTGACATAAATTGATTTATTGATAATTTCTGCAACAAACATTTAAAGCATGTAATATTAGCTAATTTGAACTTAAAGGGCCACTAAACCCAAAATCTTTCTTTCATGATTCAGATAGAGAAAAGAAATTTAAACAACATTCCAATTTACTTCCATAATTTATTTTGCTTCATTTTTTAAATATCCTTATTTGAAGAAAAAGCAATGTACATGGTGAGCCAATCACATGATGCTTCTATGTGCAGCAACCAATCAGCAGCTAGTGAGCATATCTAGATATGCTTTTCATCAAAGAATATCAAGAGAATAAAACAAATTAGATAATATAAGTAAATTAGAAATATGTTTAACATTGCATTCTCTTTCTAAATCATAAAAGAAAAAAACGTGGGTGGCATGTCCCTTTAATATTAGTTTAAATGTTAGCCAGTGGTCAGTAAAATCATCTGGGAGGTGTGTCCATTAAAAAGGTCCTGGGGAGAATACTGCTTTAAAATAATGCACTATATGAACGCAAAACTGAGTGTGACCTTTAATAGTTTGCAGGATGTACAAAAAGAATTCCATAAAAAGTCACAACTGCACATCTGGAAATATATTTTGACTTTACTGACAGTGACAAGTTTAGGAAATAGAAACTTTCAATTTATAACTGAAAAAGTTGTAGTAGGTTGTTCAATGGGATGGTGCCCTCCCAGGATGCCATCTCTTTTAGCCCACTTGTGTAGTGGAATATTAACAGATGCAACAAGTAATTAAAAGGGAAACACACTTTTTTTTTTAATGTACGCATATTAAAGATCAAAAATTTGCAAAAGCATTTAAAGAGTAATTAAAGTCAAAATTAAATTGTCATGCTTCAAATAGAGCATGCAATTTTAAACAACTTTCCAATTTACTTCTGTTATCAAACTTGCTTCGTTCTCTTGGTATCTTTTATTGAAGAGATAAACTAGGTAGACTCAAAAAAGAGCTTGTGTCTCTATGGCAGCAATGTTTTGCAACATTATTTGTAGCTTTGTTATACAATGTTGCAAAATACTGCTGCTATAGAGTACTAAAGAAACGTACACACTCTTGAGCTCTTATGAAAGTTTAATTTTTACTTTACTGTCCCTTTAAATGGTCGTTTTTAAGCAAAATTTACCTTTTTTTTGCAGTACCCTTTTTAAAAGCCTCCTATTTTATTTAATCTACTGAGGCCAACAAGTAGCAAATGTGAATGAGCTACTACAGTGATCAAGCAATCACACTGTCTAGAATGTAGCAGGGTTAGGCTTGAGCGTATGCTCTTGCAAATTTGACAAGACTCTGAATACTTTCTGAGATGTTTTTCGTACCTGTGAATTTCAGCATAGAAATGAGGTTTCCGAGTGATCAAGACATTTAATGAGTCCTTTAGTAAGTTTATATTTTATAATGACATTACATACAAAAGTATACTTAAAGATCACCACAGACACAAGTGAAATATGTTTAGAAGCAAACAATCTGTGTAAATTATTTTGATTGTACATTTACTTGCCCTTAAACCATGCATAGACTGAGTGGTAAATCTCCTTCAGTCTGAGCTCTGATACTGAGCTTTACAGATTTATTTTGATGTTAAAATGTCTCAGACTCTCTGTAGCGTGAATAAATTCACTTTAACAAGGCCATATTTACTAGCGGAGCTGATCTTTAATATTTTTTAAATACAAATACAATACATTGAAGCTTAAGATGTATAACAGGCATAGTATACACATAGTACAGGAGTTAATATCCTTTGATTTAATGTGATGCCATCCAGAACATTCAGTAATGTGGCAGACAGATTGGGGGTCAAGAGAAGATCCAAAATGCATTCAGTATCATCAGATATCATCACTTCGATAGAATAGAATATAGCGATGATAAAGTGAACTTCCAAGATCGCTAGATAAAAATGATCGCTAGATAAAAATGAGGGGTTCTTTTATTCTGGTGCTCTCCATCATTAGAATTACAACTAACGTTTCCAAACTGTTACCAGGGGAAACCTTAAGCTCCTATGATCATCAAACTGCCCAATAGTCCCTGTGCAGTGATGGTGGCAAAAGAGACCTTTCTCTGATCTTCTCTCCTGCGGACACCACAGCTCCTCTAACTCAGCTGCACATAAAAATATTATTATGAAGTCAGTGTGTCTTGTCTATTCAAGGCCAGTACCAGAACAATACATCTAAAACATAATTAAATCAAAACTGAAAAAGAGGAGCAAATTTAAAAATCTATAAAAACTCCTGGTAGCCAAAATTGGTAAATTTCCTCTAATGCTGCTACTGTACTCAAAGGCAAACTACTAGTGTTAACAACTGTATAATTTGGCTGCAATCTGGTTTAGTTTGTTATCTTAATCACTACAATGTTGGAAAATTCTAAATAAATTGGTTCAGAATCATTTAGTGATCAATTTGTGAAAAACACACTTTTTGAATGGAGAGTAAAAAATACAGTACCCACACAAAGGTGCTAAATTGAAAACACGGAGCTGCTCCTGAGAAGGGCACAGCTAGTGACTGGCGGTAACATGCATTTGCCCCCATAGAGGCCATGTCCTTAGCAGCGCACTGTGTTGCAGCTCTAATTAGGACTGTAGCTAAGTTTACAGAGGTTAAACACATACGGCTAGATTACGAGTTTTGCGTTATGAGCGGCGCAGTGCTAACTTGCAAGTTATTGTCACCGCTCACTTACCTATAGTGCTGGTATTACAGGTTTTCATAAACCCGGCATTAGAAGGCAATAAGTGAGCGTAAAGCAAAATTGAGCTCCATACCGCACTCCAATACCAGCGCTGCGGTGAGCTGGTTTTACGTGCTCGTGCACGATTTCCCCATAGACATCAATGGGGAGAGCCGGCTGAAAAAAAGCCTAACACCTGCAATAAAGCAGCGTAAAGCTCCGTAACGCAGCCCCATTGATGGGGAAACAAAAGTTATGTTTACACCTAACACCCTAACTTAAACCCTGAGTCTAAACTCCCCTAATCTGCTTCCCCCGACATCGCCGACACCTACATTACACTTACTAACCCCTAATCTGCCGCCCCTGCCACCTACATTACAGTTATTAACCCCTAATATGCCGCCTCAATGTCGCCGGCACTTACATTACACTTATTAACCCCTAATCTGCAGCCCCCGACATCGCCGACACCTACATTAAAATTATTAACCCCTAATCTGCCGCCCCCAATGTGGTCCCAAATTACGACACTTATTAACCCCTAATCTGCCGCCCCCAATGTTGCACCCACCTACGCTTATTTACCCCTAATCTGTCGCCCCAATGTCATCACCACCTACCTACACTTATTAACCCCTAATCGGCCGCCCCCAACGTCGCCGCCATTATACTAAAGTTATTAACCCCAACCCTAACACCCCCTAACTTTAATGTAATTAAAATAAATCTAAATGAAACCTACTATTAATAACGTACGGCTAGATTTAGAGTTCTGCGGCCAAAGGGGTGCGTTAGCTACGCGTGTATTTTTCCCCCCGCAACTTTTAAATACCGCTGGTATTTAGAGTTCACAGAAGGGCTGGGTTAGGCTCCAAAAAGGGAGCGTAGAGCATAATTTACCACCACTGCAACTCTCAATACCAGCGGTGCTTACGGACGCGGCCAGCTTCAAAAACGTGCTCGTGCACGATTCCCCCATAGGAAACAATGGGGCAGTTTGGGCTGAAAAAAAACCTAACACCTGCAAAAAAGCAGCGTTCAGCTCCTAACGCAGCCCCATTGTTTCCTATGGGAAAACACTTCCTATGTATGCACCTAACACCCTAACATGAACCCCGAGTCTAAACACCCCTAACCTTACACTTATTAACCCCTAATCTGCCGTCCCCGCTATCGTTGACCCCTGCATTTTATTATTAACCCCTAATCTGCCGCTCCGTACACCGCCGCAACCTACGTTATCCCTATGTACCCCTAATCTGCTGCCCCTAACCCCCGCCGACCCCTATATTATATTTATTAACCCCTAATCTGCCGCCCCCAACATCGCCGCCACCTACCTACAATTATTAACCCCTAATCTGCCGACCGGACCTCACCGCTACTATAATAAATGTATTAACCCCTAAAGCTAAGTCTAACCCTAACACCCCCCTAAGTTAAATATAATTTAAATCTAACTAAATAAAATAAATATTATTTAAAGCTAAATACTTACCTATAAAATAAACCCTAATATAGCTACAATTTAAATAATAATTATATTGTAGCTATTTTAGGATTAATATTTATTTTACAGACAACTTTGTATTTATTTTAACCAGGTACAATAGCTATTAAATAGTTAATAACTATTTAATAGCTACCTAGATAAAATAATTTCAAAATTACCTGTAAAATAAATCCTAACCTAAATTACAATTAAACCTAACACAACACTATCAATAAATAAATTAAACAAACTATCTTCCATTATATCAACTAAACTAAATTGCCCTACCCTATTCTAAAATAAAAATTGTAAAGCTCTTTTACCTTACCAGCCCTTAAAAGGGCCTTTTGCGGGGCATGCCCCAAAGAATTCTGCTCTTTTGCCTGTAAAAAAAAACATTCAATACCCACCAACATTACAACCCACCACCCACATACCCCTAATCTAACCCAAACCCCCCTTAAATAAATCTAACACTAAGCCCCTGAAGATCTTCCTACCTTGTCTTCACCACGCCGGGTATCACCGATCCGTCTAGAAGAGGGTCCGAAGTCTTCCTCCTATCTGGCAAGAAGAGCTCCTCCAGAGGGTCCAAAGTCTTCATCCTATCCGGGCAGAAGAGGCCATCCGGACCGGCATACATCTTCATCTGCTTGAAGATGGTCCCGCTCCGCGCCGGATGGAAGAAGATAGAAGATGCCGCTTGGATGAAGATGTCTGATGGTCCGGATGTCCTCTTCTGCCCGGATAGGATGAAGACTTTGGACCCTCTGGAGGAGCTCTTCTTGCCGGATAGGAGGAAGACTTCGGACCCTCTGCTGGACGGATCGGTGATACCCGGCGTGGTGAAGACAAGGTAGGAAGATCTTCAGGGGCTTAGTGTTAGGTTTATTTAAGGGGGGTTTGGGTTAGATTAGGGGTATGTAGGTGGTGGGTTGTAATGTTGGGGGGGGTATTGTATGTTTTTTTTTACAGGCAAAAGAGCAGAATTCTTTGGGGGCATGCCCTGCAAAAGGCCCTTTTAAGGGCTGGTAAGGTAAAAGAGCTTTACAATTTTTATTTTAGAATAGGGTAGGGCATTTTTTTATTTTGGGGGGCTTTGTTATTTTTTTAGGGGGCTTAGAGTAGGTGTAATTAGTTTAAAATTCTTGTAATCTTTTTTTATTTTTTGTAATTTAGTTTAGTTGATATAATTGTAGATAATTGTAGATAGTTTACTTAATTTATTTATTGATAGTGTAGTGTTAGGTTTAATTGTAACTTAGGTTAGGATTTATTTTACAGGTAATTTTGTAATTATTTTATCTAGGTAGCTATTAAATAGTTATTAACTATTTAATAGCTATTGTACCTGGTTAAAATAAATACAAAGTTGCCTGTAAAATAAATATTAATCCTAAAATAGCTACAATATAATTATTATTTATATTGTAGCTATATTAGGGTTTATTTTACAGGTAAGTATTTAGCTTTAAATAGGAATCATTTATTTAATAAGATTTATTTTGTTAGATTTAAATTATATTTAATTTAGGGGGGTGTTAGGGTTAGAGTTAGACTTAGCTTTAGGGGTTAATCCATTTATTAGAGTAGCGGCGAGGTCCGGTCGGCAGATTAGGGGTTAATACTTGAAGTTAGGTGGCGGCGATGTCAGGGAGGGCAGATTAGGGGTTAATACTATTTATTATAGGGTTTTTGAGGCGGGAGTGAGGCGGATTAGGGGTTAATAACTTTATTATAGTAGCGGTGAGGTCCGGTCGGCGGATTAGGGGTTAATACTTGAAGTTAGGTGGCGGCGATGTCAGGGAGGGCAGATTAGGGGTTAATACTATTTATTATAGGGTTTTTGAGGCGGGAGTGAGGCGGATTAGGGGTTAATAACTTTATTATAGTAGCGGTGAGGTCCGGTCGGCGGATTAGGGGTTTATAATTGTAGGTAGGTAGCGGCAACGTTGGGGAGGGGGCAGATTAGGGCTTAATAAATATTATGTAGGGGTCGGCGATGTTAGGGGCAGCAGATTAGGGGTACATAGGAATAATGTAGGTGGCGGCGGTGTGCGGTCGGCAGATTAGGGGTTAAAAAAATTTTTAATAGAGTGGCGGCGATGTGGGGGGCCTCTGTTTAGGGGTACATAGGTAGTTTATGGGTGTTAGTGTACTTTAGAGCACAGTAGTTAAGAGCTTTATGAATTGGCGTTAGCCCAGAAAGCTCTTAACTCCTGGCTTTTCTCTATGGCTGGAGTCTTGTCGTTAGAGTTCTAACGCTCACTTCAGCCAAGACTCTAAATACTGGCGTTAGATAGATCCCATTGAAAAGATAGGATACGCAATTGGCGTAGGGGGATCTGCAGTATGGAAAAGTCACGGCTGGAAAGTGAGCGTTAGACCCTTTCATGACTGACTCTAAATACCAGCGGGCAGTAAAAACCAGCGTTAGGACCCCCTAACGCTGGTTTGGACGGCTAACGCAGAACTCTAAATCTTGGCGTAAATAATTCCTATTTAAAACTAAATACTTACCTGTAAAAAAAAAAACCCTAAGCTAGCTACACTATAACTAATAGTTACATTGTAGCTATCTTAGGTTTTATTTTTATTTCACAGGCAAGTTTGTATTTATTTTAACTAGGTAGAATAGTTACTAATAGTTAGATGTTATTAACTATTTACCAACTACCTAGCTAAAATAAATACAAATTTACCTGTAAAATAAAACCTAACCTGTCTTACACTAACACCTAACCTTACACTACGATTAAATAAATTACATTAAAAAAATACAATTAACTAAATTACAAAAAAAACACACTAAATCACACAAAATAAAAAATAAATTATCAGATATTTAAACTAATTACACCTAATCTAATAGCCCTATCAAAATAAAAAAGCCCCCCAAAATAAAAAAAACACTATCCTAAACTTAACTACCAATAGCCCTTAAAAGGGCCTTTTGCAGGGCATTGCCCCAAAGAAATCAGCTCTTTTACCTGTAAAAAAAAAAATACAAACAACCCCCCAACAGTAAAACCCACCACCCACACAACCAACCCCCCAAATAAAATCCTAACTAAAAAACCTAAGCTCCCCATTGCCCTGAAAAGGGCATTTGGATGGGCATTGCCCTTAAAAGGGCATTTAGCTCTTTTTCTGCCCAAACCCTAAGCTAAAAATAAAACCCACCCAATAAACCCTTAAAAAAAACACTAACCCCCGAAGATCCACTTACAGTTTTTGAAGACCCGACATCCATCCTCAACGAAGCGGCAGAAGTCCTCATCGAAGCCGGCAGAAGTCTTCATCCAGACGACATCTTCTATCTTGACCCATCCGGCGCGGAGCGGCTCCATCTTCAAGAGTCAGACATCCGGCGCAGAGCATCCTCTTCAATCGACGTCTTCTTGCAGAATAAAGGTTCCTTTAAATGGCGTCCCTTGAATTCCGATTGGCTGATAGAATTCTATCAGCCAATCGGAATTAAAGGTGAAAAAATCCTATTGGCTGATGCAATCAGCCAAAAGGATTGAGCTCGCATTCTATTGGATGATTGGAACATTTAGTTTTAAATAGGAATTATTTAGTTAATGATAGGAATTTTTAATTAGATTTATTTTAATTATATTAAAGTTAGTGGGTGTTAGGGTTAGGTTTAGGGGTTAATAACTTTAATAAAGTGGCGGTGGCGACGTTGGGGTCAGCAGATTAGGGGTTGATAACTGTAATGTAGGTGGCGGCGACATTGGGGGCCACAGATTAGGTGTTAATAAGTGTAGGTAGGTGGTGACGATGTAGGGGCAGCAGATTAGTAAATAATAATATTAAACTAGTGTTTGCGAGGAGGGAGTGTGGCAGTTTAGGGGTTAATATGTTTATTATATGTGGCGGTGATGTTGGGAGTGGCAGATTAGGGGTTAATAATTTTATTTTAGTGTTTGCGATGCGGGAGAGCCTCGGTTTAGGGGTTAATAGGTAGTTTATGGGTGTTAGTGTACTTTTTAGCACTTTAGTTATGGGTTTTACGCTACAGAGCTGTACCATAAAATTCATAACTACTGACTTTCAGTTTACGGTATGGATCTCGATGGTATTGGCTGTACTGCTCACTTTTTGGCCTCCCAGGCAAACTCGTAATACCGGCGCTATGGAAGTCCCATTGAAAAAGTGTTACGTTGCGTTACGGCCAAAAAAGTGTGCGGTGCAGAAATACCTCTTTTTCAGCGGTAGTGAAAAAGAGCTTTAGTGTTAAAATAATGATACTAATAATTATCTAATGCGATAGGGCATTATATTTTTCCCTTAGACTGTCTCTTTAGCATACCTCATTTCTTCTTAAATGTATAAAGTTAAAGGGACATTAAACACAGAATTAAAGTTACATGTTATGCAACTTACAATATGAGAACAATTTTTCAATAAATAATGCAGCTTTATTTTGTAAAATAAGCATATTGTTTTATGTTTTTTTCTTTCACGGATTTCCCTGTCCCCACCCCAGAACAAAAGAGCCCTCACTAACCAATCACAAACTAATACACATATATACAGCATAAACTCTGTTTGCACATGTGCAGGTAAGAAAAGACACTGGAGTACCCTGCCCTCTCTGCTCATCCCTTAAAGGTGGTTTAGCACCTATTCAGCTTAGTTAAAGGAACATGAATCACAAATTTGTTCTCTCATGATTCAGGGAGACCAAGCAGTTTCACTCCCTATGTGCATTGCTGTTTCTTCAACAAAGGATACTAGAGAAAGAAGCAAATTAGATAATACAATTTTAATACATTTTCCAATTTACCTCTATCTGAATCATGAAAGAAAATTGGGGGTTTTCTGTCCCTTTAATTATTAATAATTTAACAGTTATTTGAAAAAAAAAGAAAAAAAAGGAGTCATAATATTGATATATACACAATAACATTCACATATAAACCCTCTACTTTGCCCACTGCTATTGCAAAGAATGCTTTTTCTATGATACTTGTTAATGCAAAAGTATAATCCACTTTAAAAAAAATAAAAAAAATGACTACAGATAAATTGAGGGGGTAATCAAAAGCTGACAAAAAATAGCTAAACGATCGTAATCTCCTTAAAGAGATGGTAAACCATGCCGACTTCAAACGTGCGATCGTATGCAAAATAAAAAATGAGGTGGACTTTCATTCATGAAAATCTCTTAATCGCTTGTTATATTTAAATAATTACTATAAAATAGAAGAAATTTCACATACTTTCCCCCTCCCGTACAATGGCTGCCATTGATTTATTTATGCCATGTGTTTTCAAATACCAATGACAGCCCAGGCCAGTCGGCAACACTGATATCAGCAAACACACCCTAGGTTACTTTTGCGTATGCGCTACACGTTGTATCGCTGACTGACAGTGCAATAACGTATTAATACAATGACGTAGCGAGGGGAGGTTCAGCTCTCTTGCCGGCTAAAGAAAATAACAGGATGTAATGCTGGGGGCGGAGCAAGGAGCGATAACTCTCTGTAAGTAAAATATAAATTATTATATAAAAGGATTAAGAGAAATGAGACAAAAACATAGCGATTTGTGTTGTACATAATTGAGGATTAGAAATTTATTTGCAAATTGGTCAAAATTTACCATCACTTTAAGTGTAGGTGGAACAAGCACATATTTCAGATATATTTTACAACAAAAGGAAGCAAAATAAACAGCTAAATGTTTATTGCAATAATGATTCAATTTCAATAAATGAAACATTTTATGTGTTCTGGAAATGTCTAGTTTATTGATCCTTTAACACCTTTATGACCGCCCTGTATGTTGGCGGTCATTCAGATGCACACATACATGCACCCTTTGAGAAAGCCACGTTGGTGGCGAAACATGTCAGGGTTTAGCTAGTTGTAATGCTATAAGCACAACTTTTTAATCAGCAGATGTAACGAGGAATTACCGTACCGAATAGCTTTGTTAAAAATCTCTGACACACGTTATTTTACGGCTGATAGCCGATAGTATGAATGTATTGTGGGCAGTCTCTTAATCTAAGCTAGCGGGACAATAATTCTCCAGCTGCAGTAACGATAATCTAAGTTTATTGCGGAATAGAACATTGTTATATTTTATTCGGTGCTGCAAGTTGTAAACTTACGAATTGAATATACAGTTACTGTGCACCTTAAGTTGTATACCTGTTGACTTGCTATGCAATCCTAAGGGAAGCCTATAGAAAGTAGACTTATATAATTGTTGTATCTCTCTATAAAGAGTTATTAACGTATAAACCATTGAAACTAGTAGAACCAGTTATATCTGAACCAGCTATAGCATATTGCAGAATAATAAACCTGCTGGTAATATAATATAAAGACGCATATCATAGATAATTAAGACTCACATAAATCAACTTGTAATTGGGAGGTATTAAGAACATCAACATAAGTCTCTACTAGATACCCACATACTCAGGATATAGGAACGTATATGTTATTTATTTATTTTTATTGAGGGTCAAGTAGATACAAATACAAACACAGTTTGCACAGCTAATATAGCACATAAGTGAAATAATAAGATTAATAACAAGAATGTTAGGATACAAACATCATATATAGGGCTAAAGCTCTTGGAAATTCCATGTAATTCTACACTAGGAATACCAATGCAATGCATACTATTTAGGGAGCAAACCTAACGTCACCCTCTTTTTCCTCAGTAATAGCTGGGGCCACTCTTGGGCTCCAATGAATTTGACTTACTAATCTGAGGATTTTTAGAAGACACAGGCCACTTTTGGGCCTGCACTAAACTCTCTCCTTCAAATGCCTTCCAGGACCCTGAGTAGGTCCAGAAATCAGATACAACTATTAAAAGGAGGACAAAAAAAATATCAGGATATAGACTCACAGTAGTTACTTTAGTGACAACCAACATATTATCAAAAGAGAAACAGTAAAAAACAACAGTGCAAGCAGAGAGGTTTGAGGTCTAATATAGTAGGCTCATAACTATTAACACCATTATAGTTCACACAGTTTTGAAGAAACAGAAATTCTAAGAGAGACTGAGATTTCTTAAAATTTAAAGGTTAATATGATATAAAGATCTGCCAGGATTAATGAGCTCTGGGGGTGCCTGAGAACTCCCAAATAAGTACAAAAACCCTCAGGGCGAATTTTAAAAGAACTATAACAGTTAATATTTGTAGAGACTGAATACAGATCTACAGAGTTTGAAATGCCCAGATAAAGACCAATAGATCAATAGATTGCTATTATGTACATCAAAAGATACATACTTATATATATATATATATATATATATATAGTTCCCATACCCCTTAAATATGTTATATGTGAGATGATTTCATAAGGGTTGGGAGTGAGATAAATGTCTCATCAAGGCACAACTATATAAGTCAGGTTTATAGCCTTAACACTGTCAATAGGCTTTCATGTGCTCCAGCAGTCATAGTAAAAATTAAAAGCTGAAGAGTCTGCTAGCAATATAACACAGGATAGTTGTCATAATAATCTAATCTTATGAGTATTCGGAGAACCAATTATACTCTAATATAGTGGCCTACTCTAACAGTGGCTCTACGAACTGGGCAGAGACTTCAGAACTCTGCCAAAAAAAAAAAAAAATATGTGGAGGATAAATTATTCATCCCTTACCACACAGTAGAGGTTTTAGGGTTGGGGGGGGGGCGGATGGGAATCTAGATATAGGGTCCCCTTCTCCAGACATAGCATTCAATCTAATCAATACCTATATTACACATTCCCTTCTTCCTAGTTGTATATAATATCTAGAGGTAACTATAGCAATGTTTTAGAAATAAGCATACAGCAGAATGTATGAAGAACAAATAAATGTCAACAGTAGTGAGAAATGTTCATACTCAATATAGGTGTCATATCAATAAACATACATGCTCGGAAACACTTGTTCTGGGGAAGCTGCTGATTATGAAATAAAAGTTTGTACCTGGTATATGTGACATGCGGGAGATGAAATAAAAAAAACTATCCGCCTTGCTATCTAACAGCCTAGCAGCGCAGATTGGGTCTCATATGGTCCTTCGGGCTACGAAGCTGTCATTTAGGGCAATGAAACCAAAGTGCTCAAAACCATGCCCGGTCTAAAAAGATAGGTTTACCCTATACCAGTTCTGCCCAAACAGATTCGTTGTGTGGCGTGTAAAGTGATGATCAACTCCGCCGAGCCAGGCTGCCACAAGGGTGAGTCAGAGAGATTCCTACAGTTGTCTGAGTCAGTCCAATACCCAGAGGCTTCTTCGGATCGGCTCCCAGACACAGCGCTCGTCTGTCTCAATGCCGCATCTGCGTAGTTCTTCCTACAAACAGGGAAGCCGTCATCAACCTCCCCCAGCAAGCTGACCGCTTCTCTCCGTTCCGGGGCCAATACAGGTCTCCAAGATCCTACAAGGGCAACTTGTTTGGCATCACCCTGAGTTGCCAGCTCCACCGCCTCCTCCGCTGCTTGCTCAGAATTTTTCATTCACATGTGGGTACACTCCATTAGGCGCAGGAGGCGGTCAAATCTGCTACACATCCGTAGCTCAAAATCGGTCATAAGTTCTTGTATGGCCATGTAATCTGCCCCAATTTTGAGCGGTGTGTGCAGTGAGACTGAGGGTCTGATTCCTCAGGCCTAAGTCCTCGGATGTGGGTGCTGGAATTTCTCTATAACTGCCTCCAGTATATTGTCCAGTAAGAGAATTGTCACCAAAAGCTGTTCGTTAGACTCCCTTTAGATTAGTAGCTATAGTAGAATGCATACAAATTTAGTATACATAAAAAAGTTTAACTTATAAGGGTAAAATTCACGGAGCTCTGAACCCCTGCGACTGTCCAGCTCGGCGGTTAGCTCCGCCCCCCTATGTTATTTTTTAGACGGGTATTATCAAAAACTGTAGACAACAGTGAATGAAGGAGGAATATAATATCCCCTCTATTCTCATATAGTATCACAAGTGGCAACATAGTAACGCATATTCAATCTCACAGAGTACTATGAGTGGCAACATAGTAACGCATATCTAATCTAACCATAAATAAACGTCGCAAGTACTAGAAACGTGGCATGAACGTCTCAATACACAGTAAATAACGCTATTATAATGTATTATTGATTTTAAGTTGAATACCGACGTTCAGTTGCACTAAACACCTGTGAATACACCTAATAATACTGAATACATTTCATTCATTAGGGTATATTTCTTCTTGGCTATGGATTTTTCATCCTAGGTTAAGAATTAACCCCATCAGTAATTTTCTGTGTTCAATATAGCACACAGCATATTATTTTCTCATTTACATTCTGTGTTTTTAATACAACAATATATGTTTTTTTGTGGACAGTCATTTTTATTATGATTCCTAATAAAGGTTCAATTTTAATTTGTTACGGTTAATACAGTTTTCCTCCCTTAGAATTAATTGTTCTAACATCTGAGCCACTTCCCCTTAGGCTAGAGTGCTTAAGAAGTGTACACCCTTTTCAATCCTAGGATTGAAATTCTCCTCTTTTCAGAATAAAAAAGTACGCAGCACCTGACTCTGTTAATTACTTAAAGGTTCATACAACCATAGCTATTATGTACAAGGAATCCTAAGTGCATCCAAATAGTAGTGCCATTAGTCTTGTTTGTTCTTTGTTTTACTATGTATTCGGAGATAAGTTAAGGAGGATTTTGAGTGAATATAGAGAGATAAGCTAATAGGCTTGGTTCTCTCTGCAAGCTCAGCCCACTTTACAGGGTTGTGGTCTTAAAGGGACAGTCTAGTCAAAATTAAACTGTCATGATTCAGATAGGGCAGGCAATTTTAAACAACTTTTCAATTAACCTAGGTAGGCTCATATGCTAATTTCTAAGCCATTCAAGGCTGCCTCATCTCATTTTGACAGTTTTTCAGTGTTAGACAGCCCTAGTTCATGTATGCCATATAGATACCATTGTGCTCACTCCCATGGAGTTATTTATGAGTCAGCACTAAAATGTAAGTCTGTCAAAAGAACTGAAATAAGGGGCAGTCTGCAGAGGCTTAGATACAAGGTAATCATAGGAGGTAAAACGTGTATTAATATAATAGTGTTGGTTATGCAAAACTGGAGAATGGGTAATTAAATGGATAATCTATCTTTTTTATATAATTAAAATTCTGTAGTAGACTGTTCCTTTAATTTTAGAATGAATGGTTATGGGTTTTGTTTTGCCATTCAAACACACTTACTTGCAATCCTAAACAGACAATTTTGTTTGGAATTGTTTTATAGTGTCTTAGTTCAAACGTATGATGTGAACAAGGACACATATGCAATAAAAGCCATTCATAAAAGTGATATCTTGCAGAAAAGTATTGCAATTTGAAAATAGTAAACATTCCTATCCTGGCGCAAAGAAGCTCCGCTGTGAAGGATGCCGGCATCCCAAAAACACACCTTCAATCCTCTTCAGAGCAAATTAAAACAAAAAAAACACCTCTATATAAACCAATTCACTATAATAAATGCACAAACCGAAAACCAGTAGAGAAATAAAATAAAAATGAGACAAAACCTCATTAGATTGGAAATAGCGTGACTTGACAGTGAGACAATGTTTCACAAGGACAACAGAGCGGAGGTAAATAAACCTATGTCTCTAGCTTTTCTTTCTAAGCAGCCTGAACAGTGTCCTGAATATCAGTAAATTTTATTTTACACTTGCTAATACAATGACTGGAATATGCCCAACAAAGGGCGTGAGGCATGGCCAAACATTTCTAAAATCACCCTCCCTGAATTACTGAAATATGAGCTTATAAGGCAGGTCTTTTCTCTGTAAAGTAAACTATTCAAGTCCTGAAAAATGATCAGAAAAGGCTTCCCCAATCCCCACATAAACCAATACCTTTATGACTGTGTTTTTTGTTTTTTGTTTTTTTAAAGCACACAAACAATAATTGTATTTCACGGGAAGCAAGTACCACAGTCCTTCTAAAAGCAATGTGTAAGATTGGAGAGAAAGGTGCAATATCTCTAATTGTACAGTAAACAAAAAAGAAAACACACTTTCTATGGCAGACAGTTCTGATACTGTACATTCATCAAGCTTTTTAATGGTGTACAGAGACTTCTAGAATTGAAGTCTCAGAACCGTTGACAACTTGACATCTTAGGATACTAGAACATTTAAAATGAGTTAAAGTTTTAGGTTTAATGGCACTTCTATACCTAATATGAGTAAAGAGTAAAAGTAAATCAAAATAAAATTGTTACCCAATCCACACTAGTTGTAATGTGATAGATGAGTCAAGTGCAATGAGGTAGAAACATTCTACCATGAAAGGCTCAAGAACATTACAATTACTTAAAAGGGATACTAAACCAACTTTTTTCATGATTCTGATAGGGCATGCAATTTTAAGCAAGTTTCTAATTTACTCCTATTAGCATTTTTCTTTGTTCTCTTGCTATCTTTATTTGAAAAGCAGGAATCTAAGTTTAGGAGCCATTTTTGTTTCAGCACCTGCATAGTGCTTCCTGATTGGTAGCTAAATGTAGCCACCAATCAGCAAGTGCTACCCAGGGTGCTGGACCAAGAAAAGGCCAGCACCTTGGCTTAGATTCCTGCTTTTTCAATAAGGATAGCAAGAGAACGAAGATAAAATGATAAGAGTAAATTAGAAAGATGCTTAAAACTGCTCTATCTGAATCAAGAAAAAAAATGAGTTTCGTATTCCTTTAAAGGAATGATTCTAGCACACACACACACACATACATATACATATATATATATATACATATATATATATATATATATATATATATATATATATATATATATATATATATATATATATATATATATATATAAAAACATGGAAGGAACTGCACTCCAAGACCGGATCAGGTACACATCCTGTAACTCAGCAACATCCAGCCCTGGGTGCTAAATAGCCCTCCAAAAAAGCTGTGATGTCACCAGAGCCACAGGCAGTTAACCCCAGTCTGGAATGGGTGCAAGAAACAAGGGGGATTACAAATAAAAAGCAATACAACACATAGAAACACCCAGCACTCACAGCTTTTTTGGAGTGCTATTTAGCACCCAGGGCTGGATGTTGCCGAGTTACAGGATGTGTACCTGATCCAGTCTTGGAGTGCAGTTCCCTTCCATGTTTTGTATTTTCTATGGGTGATTACAGCCACCTGTGCACCCCTTCTTTGTTCTCAGTCTGTTTGGCTTTGTGAGCTCGCATGATAGTATGGCTGTGTTAGGGACTCAGGCAATGGGAAGGACCTTGACGTGGTGCCTGAGCTTTCCCATTTGGCCAGATGCGGTGACTAACCTTTCCAGTTGTGATTTTATCTTAGCTGTGAGCTAGCTGGTGAGTGCTGGGTGTTTCTATGTGTTTATATATATATATATATACACACACACACACATACATACATATATACATACATATATACATACACACACACACACACATATACATACACATACATATATACTGTATATACATATATACTGTATATACATACACACACACACACACACATACATATATATATATATATATATATATAAAATGTATCCAAACAGCAGGCACTCACTGGACTTTATAATCCTATATTATAAAAGGCCAAGTGTTTGTCTGAAGCCGTCATGCGCAGTAGAGACAAACACTTGGCCTTGAGATAGGGAGCCGAGGTACACAAACAGCTGTGAGGTCTGGGGAGCGCGAGGTAAGCTACTCAACAGCTGTGAGGTCTGCTGCGTGAGAAGCGGCCACGCGCTCCCCAGACCTCACAGCTGTTTGTGGCCGACGGGAGCGTTGCGATGTGGGCGTGGCCGGGTGTCGCGAGGGGCGTGGCCGGGCGTGGCCGCGATGGGGCGTGGCCGGGCGGGGTCCGGCAATGTGAAGACAGAGCCAGAGAGGGAGCAGGAGGGGGGGGAGAAGGGCCAAAGAGGGGGGGAGAGAGCCAAAGAGAAGGGGGGGGGAGCCAAAGAGAAGGGGGGGAGCCAAAGAGAAGGGGGGGGGGGAGAGCCAAAGAGAAGGGGCGGAGCCAAAGAGAAGGGGGGGAGCCAAAGAGAAGGGGGGGAGCCAAAGAGAAGGGGGGGGGAAGAGCCAAAGAGAAGGGAGGGAGGAGAGCCAAAGAGAAGGGAGGGGAGCCAAAGAGAAGAAATGAGGGAGGTAAGAGAGAGCCAAAGAGGAAAAAGAGCCAAAGAGGGGGGAGAGAGAGCCAAAGAGGGGGGAGAGAGAGCCAAAGAGGGGGGAGAGAGAGCCAAAGAGGGGGGAGAGAGAGCCAAAGAGGGGGGAGAGAGAGCCAAAGAGGGGGGAGAGAGAGCCAAAGAGGGGGGGGGAGAGAGCCAAAGAGGGGGGGAGAGAGCCAAAGAGGGGGGGAAAGAGAGCCAAAAGAGGAGAGCAAAAGAGGGGAGAGAGCCAAAGAGGGGGGAGAGAGAGCCAAAGAGGGGGGGGGCAGAGCCAAAGAGGGGGGCAGAGCCAAAGAGGGGGGGGGAGAGCCAAAGAGGGGGGGAGAGCCAAAGAGGGGGGGAGAGCCAAAGAGGGGGGGGAGAGCCAAAGAGGGGGGGGGAGAGAGCCAAAGGAGGGGGAGAGCCAAAGAGGGGGGAGAGAGAGAGCCAAAGAGGAGAGAGAGCAAAAGAGGGGAGAGAGCCAAAGAGGGGGGGGGAGAGAGCCAAAGAGGGGGGGGAGAGCCAAAGAGGGGGGGGGGAGAGAGCCAAAGAGGGGGGGGGGAGAGAGCCAAAGAGGGGGGGAGAGAACAAAAGAGGGGGGAGAGAGAGCCAAAGAGGGGAGAGAGAGAGCCAAAGAGGGGAGAGAGAGAGCAAAAGAGGGGAGAGAGAGAGCAAAAGAGGGGGGAGAGAAAGCAAAAGAGGGGAGAGAGAGAGCAAAAGAGGGGAGAGAGAGAGCAAAGGAGAGGGGGGAGAGAAAGCAAAAGAGAGGGGGGAAGAGAGAGCAAAAGAGAGGGGGGAGAGTGCAAGGGGTGGGACCGCTGTACTGCTAAAAATGGCCCGTGTACACGGGCTTTAGTACTAGTAAAATATAAAAAAATTATTGCATCAGGTTAAAAAGGACAAACGTTTCGGCACTGAATTGTGCCTTTGTCAATATCAAAAATACAAAACAACACACACAACCAGAGTGCAGCTCCACACCCCAGAAAAGATCAATATATACATGTTTAAAAACACCCTAGTATATACTTATCCAAACTCTCTATATTTTGCCGCCAAACCTCCGTATCACCATCCTGGAGGTCCACTACTGACGTCACGCTGACACGCTAATTGCCATAGCAACGTCTAAGTGTCCGACGGCAAAGGAATAGGGGATACCCGATGCGGCTGTGCGCATGTCAGGAAGAAGGCGCAATGTCTTAAAATGGAGAGTCAGACCAACCCGTGGCACGCCATTGTGTACAACTGAAACACTCTGTGTCCAGCATTAGATCTATGCTCATAGATCATATCCCCCCCTAATCCAAGGGGAGGGGATAGAGGTAAGAAGTTACTCCAACGTGAAAGCCGATGGATCTTTAAATTGGACACTCTGGTCCAAAAGGGACTTAACACTACCCTGGATTTTAGCCCTTTTTACTAAATATAACATATCTCTACTGACTATGTTTTCCCAGTAATTTTGATGGTTGGAGGGTGTCCGCTTACTCTACATATATATTCTACTATACTCCAAGTTGCCTGAAGTAAGCAAGGGTTTTATAACTTTTCCTTATATAACAGTGGTTTTCTATATGTGGACTAAAA
Organism: Bombina bombina; assembly: GCF_027579735.1. Lineage (NCBI taxonomy): Eukaryota > Metazoa > Chordata > Amphibia > Anura > Bombinatoridae > Bombina > Bombina bombina. Next base: position 516,777,538 of record NC_069499.1, on the reverse strand, counting down.
TGTCACTTGAGCAGGACAGTTTTGGGTTACAGATTTAGTAACATGATCATGTGTGTGTATTTTTTACACTTTTGGCTAAACGTTATTATGCTATTAACATGATACACATGACTATCTGCCCAGTTTGAGCTCTCTTTGGTCCACGCATTGATAACTCTGTTGTTAAATTGTCCCATGGTTTTAAGGATTTAACAGCTGCTGCCTTATGTAGGGAAATACCCGGTGAGTCTGCGGTTACGCTAGTTAGTTTGTTTACTTGTTGCCGGTAGCAACAGTTCTGTAAGACATTGCGCCTTCTTCCTGACATGCGCACAGCCGCATCGGGTATCCCCTATTACTTTGCCGTCGGACGCTTAGACGTTGCTATGGCAACACCGTGCCATGCGTCATCACGCTAGGCGCGATTAGCGTGTCAGCGTGACGTCAGTAGTGGACCTCCAGGATGGTGATACGGAGGTTTGGCGGCAAAATAGAGAGAGTTTGGATAAGTATATAATAGGGTGTTTTTAAACATGTATATATTGATCTTTTCTGGGGTGTGGAGCTGCACTCTGGTTGTGTGTGTTGTTTTGTATTTTTGACATTGACAAAGGCACAATGCAGTGCCGAAACGTTTGTCCTTTTTAACATTTTGTTATAAAGTCCAGTGAGTGCCTGCTGTTTGGATACATTTTGGAGAAATATTTGCAGTGCACCGTGGCTCTGATTAACAGTATGATTGTGCAATCCTTACATTGACTTTGTGTGTGTGTGTATATATATATATATATATATATATATATATATATATATATATATATATATATATATATATATATATATATATATATATATATAGGGAGTGCAGAATTATTAGGCAAATGAGTATTTTGACCACATCATCCTCTTTATGCATGTTGTCTTACTCCAAGCTGTATAGGCTCGAAAGCCTACTACCAATTAAGCATATTTGGTGATGTGCATCTCTGTAATGAGAAGGGGTGTGGTCTAATGACATCAACACCCTATATCAGGTGTGCATAATTATTAGGCAACTTCCTTTCCTTTGGCAAAATGGGTCAAAAGAAGGACTTGACAGGCTCAGAAAAGTCAAAAATAGTGAGATATCTTGCAGAGGGATGCAGCACTCTTAAAATTGCAAAGCTTCTGAAGCGTGATCATCGAACAATCAAGCGTTTCATTCAAAATTGTCAACAGGGTCGCAAGAAGCGTGTGGAAAAACCAAGGCGCAAAATAACTGCCCATGAACTGAGAAAAGTCAAGCGTGCAGCTGCCAAGATGCCACTTGCCACCAGTTTGGCCATATTTCAGAGCTGCAACATCACTGGAGTTCCCAAAAGCACAAGGTGTGCAATACTCAGAGACATGGCCAAGGTAAGAAAGGCTGAAAGACGACCACCACTGAACAAGACACACAAGCTGAAACGTCAAGACTGGGCCAAGAAATATCTCAAGACTGATTTTTCTAAAGTTTTATGGACTGATGAAATGAGAGTGAGTCTTGATGGGCCAGATGGATGGGCCCGTGGCTGGATTGATAAAGGGCAGAGAGCTCCAGTCCGACTCAGACGCCAGCAAGGTGGAGGTGGAGTACTGGTTTGGGCTGGTATCATCAAAGATGAGCTTGTGGGGCCTTTTCGGGTTGAGGATGGAGTCAAGCTCAACTCCCAGTCCTACTGCCAGTTTCTGGAAGACACCTTCTTCAAGCAGTGGTACAGGAAGAAGTCTGCATCCTTCAAGAAAAACATGATTTTCATGCAGGACAATGCTCCATCACACACGTCCAAGTACTCCACAGCGTGGCTGGCAAGAAAGGGTATAAAAGAAGAAAATCTAATGACATGGCCTCCTTGTTCACCTGATCTGAACCCCATTGAGAACCTGTGGTCCATCATCAAATGTGAGATTTACAAGGAGGGAAAACAGTACACCTCTCTGAACAGTGTCTGGGAGGCTGTGGTTGCTGCTGCACGCAATGTTGATGGTGAACAGATCAAAACACTGACAGAATCCATGGATGGCAGGCTTTTGAGTGTCCTTGCAAAGAAAGGTGGCTATATTGGTCACTGATTTGTTTTTGTTTTGTTTTTGAATGTCAGAAATGTATATTTGTGAATGTTGAGATGTTATATTGGTTTCACTGGTAAAAATAAATAATTGAAATGGGTATATATTTGTTTTTTGTTAAGTTGCCTAATAATTATGCACAGTAATAGTCACCTGCACACACAGATATCCCCCTAAAATAGCTATAACTAAAAACAAACTAAAAACTACTTCCAAAACTATTCAGCTTTGATATTAATGAGTTTTTTGGGTTCATTGAGAACATGGTTGTTGTTCAATAATAAAATTAATCCTCAAAAATACAACTTGCCTAATAATTCTGCACTCCCTGTATATATATATATCAGGGCTCGACAAACCCAGGAGCCTGGGAGCCACTGGCTCCTAAAATTTTACCCCTGGCTCCTAACTTTTTGGGTTATTCTCCATATATCTATATACAAATCCAACTGTCTGGCTCCTAAAAAATATGCCTGGCTCCTAAATATTCTTATTGGCTCCTAATTTTTTAACATATTCATCAAGCACTGATAGATATAGATTATATATATATATATATATATATATATATATATATATATATATATATATATATATATATATATATATATATATATATATACATACACACATACATACACACACACATATACACACACACATATATATACTGTATTCACACACACACACACACATATACTGTATATACATAGATACACACACACACACATATACTGTATATACATACACACACACACACATATACTGTATATACATACACACACACATATAAATATAAACACACACAAATACGTGTGTGTGTATAACAGTAACTCAGTATCCTGGACAAAGGAAAGTGTACACTGGAAGGGCTTCATATACACAAATGTGAAACTTAGTTTTAATACCACAACTAAATATAAGAAAAAGCTCACAAGTTGTTAAAATTAAAGATAGAACAGAACAATGAAATTTCTGATGACATCACAGTTTAGATATGTCTAAAAGATACATAAGTACTGGGATAAGCTCTTGAAGTAAAAACGTAAGATTATCAGTTGACCTCTTTCTTATAGCTGGCGCTTGTGGAATTTCCTGGATATCTAAGGGACCCCAAACATCTGATTCAGAAAATTACAGGAAATAACAAGGAAACAGTATCATGTTTATTTGACCGTTCATGTAGTATCCTTATATTTATCCATAATAAGAGCTTAGAAGTCTTTGTTAATACAGAGGTTTGAAACAGCAAACAAGGTCTCCAGCACTCCAGTTTAAAAAGGTAATTTTATTTAATGACAGCAACGTTTCGGGTTCACAGCCCCTTATTCATGCTTGAATAAGCATGAATAAGGGGCTGTGACCCCGAAACTTTGCTGTCATTAAATAAAATTGCCTTTTAAACTGGAGTGCTGGAGACCTTGTTTGCCGTTTCTATTGTTGGAGGGCTGTGGCAGTGCCCTTGGCCTTACGTGCACCCTATCCTCTGTGCTGTACTCACTTTGGACTTTAAATACAGAGGTTTGAGTATAATGCATTGATCATTTAAATATAACATAAAATATTTGTTTATTAATAACCATTAATTTCCTGTTGCTAACATTGCTACTTGACAAAGGGCCAGATTACTAAAGCGATATTTGCGCTAAAGAGCGCGATTCCATAGGCTCCAATGGGAGTTTTGTTCTGATGCTGTCATACACGGACAGAACTTAAGCGCAGTGAAGGGGGCAAGTAGCGCAGCGATGACTGTGTTTTGGCATTTTGCGGCAGTCATAGCCTATGAATGCTGAAACGCGTAAGCTAGTCCTAAGGCTACGCTCCCTTCCTCATGCAAAATTAAATTTTGTGAGCCCATGTTGAATTATTTTAATGGAATCTAAAAGATTTGTTTTTATATTAGCAAACGGCTTCCTTGATGATGATTTGAAGGTGACTACATTTTTGAATTACCCTTAACTTACAGAAAATAATGTATTTTTGGTACATGGATGATCTATGAATATGGAAAATGCATCAGGAAAACAATGGCTAATAATGAATTTCTTATTTAAATAGCAATGATTGCAACCTAAGAATCACTTATGAAACATATCAACAAATGATTACCATTTTGAGCACAGATTTATGGCACTTAAAACATCTGAAAAGGTGCATGCCTAAAGGTCAGTTTATCTACTGTTCACCAATGAAGGTAATAGCCAAAAAAAAACCAGTAAGGTGAGATGATACAGACAAAATTCCCTAAAAGAGAGCACCACAGGTAGAAATCAGATAGGGGGACCTGTGATATAAGATACAGAGAGAAGAACTAAACACATAACAAACGTCCCCAGGAAGGTGCATACATCAGGTTTTATTATCAAGTAATATTTTTTAAACTAGTATGAGTTTTTACTTATTTATTTTTAATAGGCAGGGTAACAGGTATTTTTTTGGATATTCTTTGTAAGGTTTGCATTTGTGTTAAGGATCTGAGTAACAGGTAAAATCAAGAGCTGAAAAGAAAAAAAATTAACATACATTTTTTTTTAAAGATGTAACTGAGCCTCGTTTACTAATAGTGATAGCTTAAAGGGACACTCAATTCAAAATAAACTTTTATGATTCAGACAGAGCAGCAGTTTTAAGACACTTTCCAATTTACTTCCATTATGAAATTTTGCACAGTCTTTTTATATTCACACTTTCTGGGGAACAAGATCCTACTGAGCATGTGCACAAGCTCACAGGGTATAGGTACACTAGTCTGTGATTGGCTGATGTCTGTCACATGATACAAGGGGATGGAAAATGGGAGAAAAAATTTGTAAAAAAATAAATAAAATCTACTGCTTATTTGAAATTCAGAGTAGGTGTTAAATCGTTGTCTTTTTATAATGCACTTGTTAATTATGCAATTCTACTGTATTGAGTGTTCATTTATTTATAAGGGCATTAAAATCTACAGCATCATACATTTAGGGTTTTCAGTGAATTAGCATATGTAAGAACTTGTCACTTATATCGATACCAGCTAGAATTATAAAAAATTTTGGGAACAAACATATATATATATAGCATTTTGGGTGGAGAAAACTAGCGGCCACACATTTTATCAAATGTATAATATATTACATGATTTTAGCTTTCAAGAAGTCCAATATATTCATGTGCTAAAGAGGAGGTGAGTGACCTGAGCTTTTGAAGGATAATATTTTGGACATTCATGGTAGTGATAAGAAATCCCAGAGGTTTGGTCTTACATTGGGATTATGGATTACGCTGTGGTTAACAGAACATTTTATAAATCTATACAAAAACTTTAGTCTGTAAGCTCATTTAAGGATGGTTTACAGCCAACAGTGGCTAATGGGCAGGGCCCTTTACAATTCATTAAACATATTTTCACTGCTGCACTCTCCGTTATACCTAATGTCATAACGCTGCATAATATGCTGGCACTTTATAAATTAATAAGAAATCATAACAAACTAACCAAGCAATATTAGTGTCTTAAAATATTGTTGAGTGTATCTGAATATTTGGAAGAACATAATATGAACTTAGAATTGGTCAGTTTACAGGAAATAACATTCAAATAAAAATATTGAATGATATTTAAATGTTATTGATTTGTAGATCCATCGTTTAATACAAATAAATCATTTAGTTGAGAAGACAATTACACTATAAACACAGCAATTAAAAAGGTATATGAAAGGCAAAATTATACTTTCATGATTCAGATAGAGAATGTAATTTGAAGACACGTTTAAATTCACTTCCATTATCAAATGTACTTTGTTCACTTGGTATCCTATGGTGAAAAGCATACGTACATATGCTGAGCAGCAGCAGTGCCCCACTGTGAGTTAGATGGGCAGGTGGATACACACATTTGTCTCATCATCAGCTCACCAGATGTGTTCAGCTCGCCTTTGCAGGGGTTAAATACAGTTATATGCAAGATATTGTTTAATAATAAACGGCTCTCATATATTAGAGCATTTCCTTTTTGCACTTTTATATCCCATTAACTTTAAAATTTGGTTTACTAGACTGAACAATTAAAGAAAAACTTTATAAGTAACAATACAAAGTATCAATTAAAGGGACAGGAAACCCCAACATTTTATTTCATGATTTAGAATAGAACATACAATTTTAATCAACTTTCCATTTACTTCTATTATTAAATTTACTTCATTCTCTTGTTATTCTTTGCTGAAGGAGCAGTAATGTACTACTGGAAGCTAGCTGAACACATGTAGTTAGCCAATTACAAGAGACAAATGTGTGCAGGCACCAATCAGCAGCAAGCTTCCACTAGTGTAGAATATGTGCGTATTCTTTTTCAACAAGGGATACCAAGAGAACAAAGCATATTTGAAAATAGACGTGAATTTAAAAGTGTCTAAAAATTGCATACTCTATCTGAACCATGCAAGTTACATTTTGACTTTCCTATTCCTTTAATTTGCGTAGTGGCAACTCTGAGGAATAGTAAGTACAGGCTGTACAGTAATAAAACAAATTAAAAGTATTTGATGTTACATATTTTAGGGCACTGCACCTTAGAATGTAATCTTATTTGAATAGAATGAACATAAAATATTTATAGTTTTTGTTTTACATTTTAACATTCTAATATAGACAAAAAATGGGCATGCAAACAAAGGGTTACGATAAAGAAAACATAAAAAAAATTTAAGAACCAAGCAAATTTTTATTTAATTACAGGAGTTGACAAATGTGTTTGAAACTTAGGAACCATAGAAAATGTTTAGAACCCAGCCACACCATTTTAGGAGCCACTTAATGACTTTATTATATAGGGACACACATAAAAATAAAATCCAAAAAAGGTAGTAAGCTAGATCCCTGCTGAAATAATAGACTGAGGCCTAGATTTAGAGTTCGGCGGTAGCCGTCAAAACCAGCGTTAGAGGCTCCTAACGCTGGTTTTGGGCGCCCGCTGGTATTTGGAGTCAGTGATTAAAGGGTCTAACGCTCACTTTTCAGCCGCGACTTTTCCATACCGCAGATCCCCCTACGCCATTTGCGTAGCCTATCTTTTCAATGGGATCTTTCTAACGCTGGTATTTAGAGTCGTTTCTGCAGTGAGCGTTAGAGCTCTAACAACAAGATTCCAGCCGCCTGAAAATAGCAGGAGTTAAGAGCTTTCTGGCTAACGCCGGTTTATAAAGCTCTTAACTACTGTACCCTAAAGTACACTAACACCCATAAACTACCTATGTACCCCTAAACCGAGGTCCCCCCACATCGCCGCCACTCGATTAAAATTTTTAACCCCTAATCTGCCGACCGCCACCTACGTTATACTTATGTACCCCTAATCTGCTGCCCCTAACACCGCCGACCCCTGTATTATATCTATTAACCCCTAACTTGCCCCCCACAACGTCGCCGCAAGCTACTTAAAATAATTAACCCCTAATCTTCCGACCGCAAATCGCCGCCACCTACGTTATCCCTATGTACCCCTAATCTGCTACCCCTAACATCGCCGACCCCTATGTTATATTTATTAACCCCTAATCTGCCCCCCACAACGTCGCCGACACCTACCTACACTTATTAACCCCTAATCTGCCGAGCGGACCTGAGCGCTACTATAATAAAGTTATTAACCCCTAATCCGCCTCACTAACCCTATCATAAATAGTATTAACCCCTAATCTGCCCTCCCTAACATCGCCGACACCTACCTTCAATTATTAACCCCTAATCTGCCGACCGGAGCTCACCGCTATTCTAATAAATGTATTAACCCCTAAAGCTAAGTCTAACCCTAACACTAACACCCCCCTAAGTTAAATATAATTTTTATCTAACGAAATAAATTAACTCTTATTAAATAAATAATTCCTATTTAAAGCTAAATACTTACCTGTAAAATACATCCTAATATAGCTACAATATAAATTATAATTATATTATAGCTATTTTAGGATTAATATTTATTTTACAGGCAACTTTGTAATTATTTTAACCAGGTACAATAGCTATTAAATAGTTAAGAACTATTTAATAGTTACCTAGTTAAAATAATTACAAATTTACCTGTAAAATAAATCCTAACCTAAGATATAATTAAACCTAACACTACCCTATCAATAAAATAATTAAATAAACTACCTACAATTACCTACAATTAACCTAACACTACACTATCAATAAATTAATTAAACACAATTGCTACAAATAAATAAAATTAAATAAACTATCTAAAGTACAAAAAATAAAAAAGAACTAAGTTACAGAAAATAATAAAATATTTACAAACATAAGAAAAATATTACAACAATTTTAAACTAATTACACCTACTCTAAGCCCCCTAATAAAATAACAAAGCCCCCCAAAATAAAAAATTCCCTACCCTATTCTAAAATACAAATATTACAAGCTCTTTTACCTTACCAGCCCTGAACAGGGCCCTTTGCGGGGCATGCCCCAAGAATTTCAGCTCTTTTGCCTGTAAAAAAAAACATACAATACCCCCCCCCCAACATTACAACCCACCACCCACATACCCCTAATCTAACCCAAACCCCCCTTAAATAAACCTAACACTACCCCCCTGATGATCTTCCTACCTTGTCTTCACCATGCCAGGTTCACCGATCCGTCCTGGCTCCAAGATCTTCATCCACCCCAAGCGGGGGCTAGACATCCACTGAAGAAGTCCAGAAGAGGGTCCAAAGTCTTCCTCCTATCCGGCAAGAAGAGGACATCCGGACCGGCAAACATCTTCTCCAAGCGGCATCTTCTATCTTCTTCCATCCGATGACGACCGGCTCCATCTTGAAGACCTCCAGCGCGGATCCATCCTCTTCTTCCGACGACTAGACGACGAATGACGGTTCCTTTAAGGGACGTCATCCAAGATGGCGTCCCTCGAATTCCGATTGGCTGATAGGATTCTATCAGCCAATCGGAATTAAGGTAGGAATTTTCTGATTGGCTGATGGAATCAGCCAATCAGAATATAGTTCAATCCGATTGGCTGATCCAATCAGCCAATCAGATTGAGCTCGCATTCTATTGGCTGATCGGAACAGCCAATAGAATGCGAGCTCAATCTGATTGGCTGATTGGATCAGCCAATCGGATTGAACTATATTCTGATTGGCTGATTCCATCAGCCAATCAGAAAATTCCTACCTTAATTCCGATTGGCTGATAGAATCCTATCAGCCAATCGGAATTCGAGGGACGCCATCTTGGATGACGTCCCTTAAAGGAACCGTCATTCGTCGTCTAGTCGTCGGAAGAAGAGGATGGATCCGCGCTGGAGGTCTTCAAGATGGAGCCGGTCGTCATCGGATGGAAGAAGATAGAAGATGCCGCTTGGAGAAGATGTTTGCCGGTCCGGATGTCCTCTTCTTGCCGGATAGGAGGAAGACTTTGGACCCTCTTCTGGACTTCTTCAGTGGATGTCTAGCCCCCGCTTGGGGTGGATGAAGATCTTGGAGCCAGGACGGATCGGTGAACCTGGCATGGTGAAGACAAGGTAGGAAGATCATCAGGGGGGTAGTGTTAGGTTTATTTAAGGGGGGTTTGGGTTAGATTAGGGGTATGTGGGTGGTGGGTTGTAATGTTGGGGGGGGGGTATTGTATGTTTTTTTTTACAGGCAAAAGAGCTGAAATTCTTGGGGCATGCCCCGCAAAGGGCCCTGTTCAGGGCTGGTAAGGTAAAAGAGCTTGTAATATTTGTATTTTAGAATAGGGTAGGGAATTTTTTATTTTGGGGGGCTTTGTTATTTTATTAGGGGGCTTAGAGTAGGTGTAATTAGTTTAAAATTGTTGTAATATTTTTCTTATGTTTGTAAATATTTTATTATTTTCTGTAACTTAGTTCTTTTTTATTTTTTGTACTTTAGATAGTTTATTTAATTTTATTTATTTGTAGCAATTGTGTTTAATTAATTTATTGATAGTGTAGTGTTAGGTTAATTGTAGGTAATTGTAGGTAGTTTATTTAATTATTTTATTGATAGGGTAGTGTTAGGTTTAATTATATCTTAGGTTAGGATTTATTTTACAGGTAAATTTGTAATTATTTTAACTAGGTAACTATTAAATAGTTCTTAACTATTTAATAGCTATTGTACCTGGTTAAAATAATTACAAAGTTGCCTGTAAAATAAATATTAATCCTAAAATAGCTATAATATAATTATAATTTATATTGTAGCTATATTAGGATGTATTTTACAGGTAAGTATTTAGCTTTAAATAGGAATTATTTATTTAATAAGAGTTAATTTATTTCGTTAGATAAAAATTATATTTAACTTAGGGGGGTGTTAGTGTTAGGGTTAGACTTAGCTTTAGGGGTTAATACATTTATTAGAATAGCGGTGAGCTCCGGTCGGCAGATTAGGGGTTAATAATTGAAGGTAGGTGTCGGCGATGTTAGGGAGGGCAGATTAGGGGTTAATACTATTTATGATAGGGTTAGTGAGGCGGATTAGGGGTTAATAACTTTATTATAGTAGCGCTCAGGTCCGCTCGGCAGATTAGGGGTTAATAAGTGTAGGTAGGTGTCGGCGACGTTGTGGGGGGCAGATTAGGGGTTAATAAATATAACATAGGGGTCGGCGATGTTAGGGCAGCAGATTAGGGGTACATAGGGATAACGTAGGTGGCGGCGGTTTACGGAGCGGCAGATTAGGGGTTAAAAGTGTAATGCAGGGGTCAGCGATAGCGGGGGCGGCAGATTAGGGGTTAATAAGTGTAAGGTTAGGGGTGTTTAGACTCGGGGTACATGTTAGGGTGTTAGGTGCAGACGTAGGAAGTGTTTCCCCATAGGAAACAATGGGGCTGCGTTAGGAGCTGAACGCTGCTTTTTTGCAGGTGTTAGGTTTTTTTTCAGCTCAAACAGCCCCATTGTTTCCTATGGGAGAATCGTGCACGAGCACGTTTTTGATGCCGGCCGCGTCCGTAAGCAACTCTGGTATCGAGAGTTGCATTTGCGGTAAAAATGCTCTACGCTCCTTTTTTGGAGCCTAACGCAGCATTTGTTTGAACTCTCGATACCAGAGTTAAATTTATGGTGCGGCCAGAAAAAAACCCGCGGAGCGTTAACAGCCCTTTTACCGCCGAACTCTAAATCTAGGCCTGAGTTTGCTAACAGTTAATCACTGAACAAATGATGACTTGCAGGTTGAGAGTCCATCTTACTCTACTAAACATTATATACGTCATTAGGGGTAATACATTCTGGGCAAGACTCTCTAATGAACTGAACGTGAAATGTGTTACAACTATTTAGCTCTATGGAGTGGTTTTGCAGTGGGTTTTTGAAATATATTAAAGTGTTTTAAAATAGATTAGCCGAGCTAATAGCATATTATTTCAAATTGAAGAGTGCGCACACTTTTTTTTTTAAATCAACCTTTTGTTCCTTTACCGTAATTAACTTAAAAAGGCAGGGTTGGCACTGAGAAGCATAGAAGTCCGGTTATTTTAAATGTATCATGTTGTTTTGGTGGTATTTTAATTGTATGCTTGTTATAACAAGATAAAATACATTTTAGACTAAAAAAGTGCTCAAAAGGAGTGGCTGTGAGAATACTTACTAATTTACTAAACCAGTGATGACTCATTGCAATTTACGGGTTAAAGACTACTCACAAATATATTCCACTGTATGTGCCAAAAATACATGACAAGAAATCATTCATAACAGATGGCAAGAACCAGAAATTTCCAAAAATATCCAACACACATTTTTAATTTAATAGAAAAACATGTAACTAACTCAGCAACTGAGGTTGAGTCAACCACATTTGAGCAGCACGACACACAAGCATTTCTAGGCTTCTAAGTTGTGGTTGTTCTGAAAGTATGAACTTAATTACACAGAGGCTGGAGGAGAGGACTAACTGGTTATTTTATATCACTAAAATACTAATAATAACAGCGTGTAAAGTAGTTTACCTATACATGAAACGCAAGGCATGACAAATCTGTTCAAAATCTAGCAGATTTATACCTTCCATTAGAATAAACATAGAACGAAATGACAGTGTATGAGTAATAAATTGGGCTTTTTTATGTTTAATATTCAGTGAGCTAGTATGTTTTTCTCTCCTGACTGGTAAATAAATTAGTTTAAAAAGGGAGATTTAGGGATTGGAGCACTAATTTATCGCGCATGCGCAAACAGCAAACATTAAAGTGAGCTGGTATTACTCAGTGGAGCGCAAATATCGCTTTCACAAAAGCGACATTTAGTGCTTCACTTGTCATCTGGCCCTTAATGGACACACCACTGATTCTGCTGGGAAACCAGTTAAAATAAGCCAATATTAACCCCTTAAGGACAAGGCCATTTTTCAATTTCTTTCCCTTAAGGATCAGGGCTATTTTTACATTTCTGCTGTGTTTGTGTTGAGCTGTAATTTTCCTCTTACACATTTACTGTACCCACACATATTATATACTGTTTTTCTCGCCATTAAATGGACTTTCTAAAGATACCATTATTTTCATCATATCTTATAACTTAACGTAATGTTTTTTTTATAATATATGAAAACATTTAAAAAAAAAACAACACTTTTTCTAACTATGACCACCAAAATCTGTTGCACATCTACAACCACCAAAAAAAAAAGACCCATGCTAAATAGTTTCTAAATTTTGTCCTGAGTTTAGAAATACCCAATATTTACATGTTCTTTGCTTTTTTTGCAAGTTATAGGGCAATAAGTACAAGTAGCACTTTGCTATTTCCAAACCACTTTTTTTTCAAAATTAGCTATAGTTACATTGGAACACTGATATCCGTCAGGAATCCCTGAATATCCCTTGACATGTATATATATTTTTTTTAGTACACAACCTAAAGTATTGATCTAGGCCCATTTTTGGTATATTTCATGCCACCATTTCACCACCAAATAAAAAAAAAAAATGTTCACTTTTTCACTAACTTTTTCACAATTTTTTAGTTTCTCATTGAAATTATTTACAAACAGCTTGTGCAATTATGGCACAAATGGTTGTAAATGCTTCTCTGGGATCCCCTTTGTTCAGAAATAGCAGACATATATGGCTTTGTCATTGCTTTTTGGTAATTAAAAGGCCGCTAAATGCAGCTGCACACCACACTTGAATTATGCTCAGCAGCGGGGTTAATTAGGTAGCTTGTAGGGTTAATTTTAGCTTTCGCGTAGAGATCAGCCTCCCACCTGACCCATCCCACCCCCTGATCCCTCCCAAACAACTCTCTTCCCTCCCCCCACCCCATAATTTTCCCCACCATCTTAAGTACTGGCAGAAAATTTGACAGTACTAAAATAAAAGGTTGTTTTTTTTTAATTTTTTTTTTTTTTAAAATATTCAAAATGTGTAGGATCCCCTCTTAGCCCCCAACCTCCCTGAACCCCCCCCCAAAGAGCTTTCTAACCCTCCCCCCACTAACTATTCGCCACCATTTTGGGTACTGGCAGCTGTCTGCCAGTACCCACTTTGCAATAAAATGTGGTCTTTCTTTTTTCTTATTCACTTTTTCTGTAGTGTAGCTGCCCCCCCATACCATACCCCCCTCCCCTCCCAGATCCCTTTTTCCGATTTATTTTTCCCTCCCCTGCCACCCATCACCCTCTCCCACCATTTACATTTTTAAGATGTAACAAGATCGCGCGCGCACCTGACAGGCATTTCCCATTGATGGCCGGAAGCTAACCAGCGATGGGCCGCCCACCTGCCTCCCTGCAGCTGCTCCCACCCACCAACGATCGGCACCATCGCTGGCCGATGCAGAGAGGGCCACAGAGTAGCTCTCTCTGCATTGGTGTGCCAAAAAAGGTATTGCTGTGATGCCTCAATATCGAGGCATCATGGCAATACCTTGAAAGTGGCTGGAAGATATCAAGATCGCTTCCAGCCTCTTGAAACCAGACGTCGTACTGGGTACATCGCTGGTCTTTAAAGACCAGTTTGTGTGTGACGTACCTGTACGACGTGTGTCGTTAAGCTAAAATTAGCGAATATTAAATTTTTACAATAGTTGCTGCACAAATTATCGTTAAATTACGCAATTATGTGCTTTGGATAGCTTAACCCCTTAAGGACAAGGCCATTTTTCAATTTCTTTCCCTTAAGAACCAGGGCTATTTTTACATTTCTGCGGTGTTTGTGATTAGCTGTAATTTTCCTCTTACTCATTTACTGTACCCACACATATTATATACCATTTTTGTCGCCACTAAATGGACTTTCTAAAGATACCATTATTTTCATCATATCTTATAATTTACTATTAAAAATATTATAAAATATGAGGAAAAAATTGAAGAAAAACCCCACACTTTTTCTAACTTTGACCCCCAAAATCTGTTACACATCTACAACCACCAAAAAACAACCATGCTAAATAGTTTCTAAATTTTGTCCTGAGTTTAGAAATACCCAATGTTTACATGTTCTTTGTTTTTTTGCAAGTTATAGGGCAATAAATACAAGTAACACTTTGCTATTTCCAAACCACTTTTTTTTCAAAATGAGCGCTAGTTACATTTGAACCCCGATATCTGTCAGGAATACCTGAATATCGCTTGACATGTATATATTTTTTTTTAGAAGACATCCCAAAGTATTGATCTGGGCCCATTTTGGTATATTTCATGCCACCATTTCACCGCCAAATGCGATCAAATAAAAAAAAAATGTTCACTTTTTCACAATTTTTTTTCACAAACCCTAGATTTCTCACAGAAATTATTTACAAACAACTTGTGCAATTATGGAATAAATGGTTGTAAATGCTTCTCTGGGATCCCCTTTGTTCAGAAATAGTAGACTTATATGGCTTTGGCATTGCTTTTTGGTAATTAGAAGGCTGCTAAATGCCAATGTGCACCACACGTGTTTTATGCCCAGCAGTGAAGGGGTTAATTAGGGAGCTTGTAGAGTTAATTTTAGCTTTAGTGTAGTAGACAACCCAAAGTATTGATCTAGGCCCATTTTGGTATATTTAATGCCACCATTTCACCGCTAAATGCGATCAAATTTAAAAAAAAAAACTTTACATTTTTCGCAATTTTAGGTTTCTCACTGAAATTATTTACAAACAGCTTGTGCAATTATGGCACAAATGGTTGTAAATGCTTCTTTGGGATTCCCTTTGTTCAGAAATAGCAGACATATATGGCTTTGGCGATGCTTTTTGGTAATTAGAAGGCTGCTAAATGCCGCTGCACATCACGAGTATTATGTCTAGCAGTGAAGGGGTTAATTAGGGAGCTTGCAGGGTTAATTTTAGCTTTAGTGTAGAGATCAGCCTCCCATCAGACACATCAGACCCCCTGATCCCTCCCAAACAGCTTTCTTCCCTCCCCCACCTCACAATTGTCCCTGCCATCTTAAAGGAACACTGAACCCAAATTTTTTCTTTTGCAATTCAGAAAGAGCATGCAATTTTAAGCAACTCCCTAATTTACTCCTATTATCAATTTTTCTTCATTCTCTTGCTATCATTATTTGAAAAAGAAGGCATCTAAGCTTTTTTTTTGTTTCAGTACTCTGGACAGCACTTTTTTATTGGTGGATGAATTTATCCACCAATCAGAGAGGACAACCCATGTTGTTCACCAGAAATGGGCCGGCATCTAAACTTACATTCTTGCATTTCAAATAAAGATACCAAAAGAATGAAGAAAATTTGATAATAGGAGTAAATTAGAAAGTTGCTTAAAATTTCATGCTCAGTCTGAATCACGAAAGAAAAATTTAGGGTACAGTGTCCCTTTAAGTACTGGCAGAAAGTCTGCCAGTACTAAAATAAAAAAGGTATCTATTTTTTTATTCTTTTTTTTTATAGCATATTTACATATGCTGCTGTGTAGGATCCCCCTTAGCCCCAAACCTCCCTGATCCCCCCCAAACAGCTCTCTAGCCCTCCCCCTCTACATTATTGGGAGCCATCTTGGGTACTGGCAGCTGTCTGCCAGTACACAAAAAAAAAATATTTTTTATTTTTTCCCCACTTTTCTGTAGTGTAGCTCCCCCCCAAGACTAAACCCTCACCCCCTCCCAGATCACTTTGATTATTAATATTAACATTTTTATTCCCCCTCTCTCCCACTAAATTTAAACAAATTGTTCCATAGTGTAATGGTTCCCACCCGCTCCCTCCCCGTGTACGTGCTCTCCCGCCTCCCCCGTGCATGTGCGCCCCCCAGCTACCCCGTCCACCTCTGCACTCAGCAAGCCATTGATGGCCGCCCACCCGCCTCCCATGTCAGCTCCCACCCACCTACGATTGCGGCCATCGATGTCCGGTGCAGAGAGGGCCACAGAGTGTCTCTCTCTGCATCCGATGGGGAAAAACGGTTATTGCAGGATGCCTCGATATCGAGGCATCACTGCAAGAACCGGAAAGCGGCTGGAAGTGATCAGGATCGCTTCCAGCCGCTTTAATCCCCAACGTCGTACAGGGTACGTCGCTGGTCTTTAAAGACCAGTTTGTGCAAGACGTACCATGTACGACGTATGTCGTTAAGGGGTTAAATGGACATGAAACCCAAAAATTCTCTTTCATGTTTCAGAGAGAGAATACAATTTTAAACAACTTTCAAATGTACTTCTATTATTTAATTTGCTTCCTTCTCTTGTTATCCTTTGCTGAAAGGTTTATCTAAGCAAGCTCAAGAGCAGCAGAGAACCTAGGTTCTAGCTGTTGATTGGTGGCTGCATATATATATCGATTGTGATTGGTTCACCCATGTGTTCAGTTAGAAACCATTAGTGCATTGCTGCTCCTTCAACAAAATGATACCAAGAGAAATGAGAAATTAAACAAATTAGAGAATAGGTGTAAATTAGAAAGTTGTTTAAAATTGTATTCTCTATCTGAATAATGAAAGAAAATTTGGGGGTTTATGTCCCTTTAAGTAACATTTAGAAATAACAGAGAATGTTATAATGGTGCAAAGTATTATACTTCCCCCACCTACTTAAAGTGAAAGTAAATACTAGCATTTTACAAACGCTAGGATTTACTATTGAAACAAATAAAGGGCACTTTCATTCATGAAGTATAAGATACTTTATGTAGAAAGCTCTCTGTTTATCTATTATTTAAAAGTGCATTGTGGCATTTGTTATTTGTTTACAATACAAATACATTTATAAACATTTCATACATGCACTGCATTTCTGCAATTACTGCTGCCCTATAGTGCTCAACAACATTTAACAAAACATTGTTTTAAACACTGCTGCCATGTCCACAAACTCCCAAGCATATCTAGGTATGTTTCTCAGTAAAGGATACCAAGATATTAGAAGAAAATTGGAAAGATGTTTGAACTTGCATTCTCTATCTGAATCATGAAACTTTAATTTTGACTTTCATGTCCCTTTAAGATGGATTTATGAACCCCCAGTGAAAACTAATGGATGTGGGGTTGCTCTGTGGAATTGTTATAGAAAATGAAAGTGGATGTCACAATTAAATCCAGATGCTAGCAGATTACATTTAGATTTACCTAGGCACAGAAGAGGAGTAAGCTTACTTCTGCCTTTGGCTGTGGGCTCTCATAAAAATGAGAGACATATAGTGTATTAAAGGAATATGAAACTGTAAGAAAAAAGTATTATTCATTAAAAAGAACATTATAAAAAAATACTTTTACTAACTACTGTTATGTCCCTTTCATTTTCATTTGTGAAGTCAGTAATTGAATCTTTCAGCAGCCTATTTTATTAACCCCTTCCTGGCGTTAGTACATTCCATGCCGTCCTAGCGGCACTTCCTGAACGGTATTGCTGCCTGGAAGGGGGTGCCTAGTGTTATAGGCACAACCCCTCTGACCCGATCCCATCATCGAAATCTTGCGATGGCATGCGCAAACACGTGATTTTAATTTGTTTACATTGGAACATTGTTTCGATGACAAATTAGGCCCAGCATGAAAAGGTTAAGATATCCAGGCTCGGCTAAATTTGTATGCACATATGTATAGTTTCATCAGTGCCAATAGATTCCTTAAAGGGACACTAAACACATTTCATGCTCCTCCCTCTATGTATGGATGCTGCCATTTTGGAACTTAGGTTTCACTGCAGGTATCTGAAAGAGAGTTGCTGCACATGTGCAAAAACATCACCACTGGAATGTAGTGAAAAACTAATTTCAGCATAATGGCACCTATGACTAGAGGGAGGCGGGGAATAACCTCAATACTATGCATATTACCATGTATTTAGTGTTTAATGTTCCTTTAAGATAGAAGCTAGTACATTTGTTTGCCACTGATCCATTTAGAATATAGAGAAGCAAGGTAAAGTTTTAGTAGAGTTCATATAGGGATGTATCCAAAAAGCTTAGAGCTACTTCTAGAGGTTCTGGAGACCTTTGTCAGAAACACCTAAGATGTAAACGTACAACCTGCATATCATATGGCTTCATATTGTAAAGACACTGAGCACATCAGTATCCCTGGCCAGTAGCTTTATAATGGAGAATTTCTATTGCAAAAGAATGAGTCAGCGTTTCCAATTGCCTTGCAGGGATATCAAGCACACTGGAATATACTTTGTACAGTACAATGTCACATATAATCTAGATGACCTACAATATATACATAAAGGAAGGAGTCAAGCAAATGTAACTACCATTTATACTACACACTGATAAGTATTACAATCATTTTGGTTTCCATAGTTTCTGGTGTGTCATACAATCCTAAGGGCAAAATAACTAGGTCATATAGTCACATGCAACTTTACAGCGTCTAGTTTCTATTAGTAAATAATTTAAGGAAAATAATTTCTAACTTTTTTTTAATCAAAGTTACATGGAGTGGTACAATGCATACTAAAGAGATATTAAACCCACATTTTTTCTTTAATGATTCAGTTAGAGCATGCAATTTTAAGCAACTTTCTAATTTACTTTATTATAATGTTTTTCTTCATTCTCTTGGTACCTTTATTTGTAAAGTAAGAATTTAGGCTTAGGAGCTGGCCCTGTGTAGCACTGGCTGATTGGTGTAGCCAATGTAACCACCAATCAACAAGAGCTAACCAGGGTCTGAAACAAAAATGGGCCGGCTCCTAAGCTTACATTATTGCTTTTTCAAATTAAGATACCAAGAGAACAAAGAAAAATTGAAAGTAGAAGTAAATTAGAAAGTTGCTTAAAATTTGCATGCTCTGATTCATGAAAGAAAAAAAAAATTGGGTTTAATA
Source organism: Bombina bombina (assembly GCF_027579735.1). Lineage (NCBI taxonomy): Eukaryota > Metazoa > Chordata > Amphibia > Anura > Bombinatoridae > Bombina > Bombina bombina. Next base: position 516,758,259 of record NC_069499.1, on the reverse strand, counting down.
TCCCTTTAATTTTCTTGAAGTTTATAAATAATTTTCACCATCTGTGAAGACCTTTTAATTATCTCAGAATCTAAACACTTAGTGGTAATAACGATCTGCATGTGATGGATTCATGGTATATTTAGAAGCCACATGGATATCTTGACAAGATTATTGAAAGTCCAAGCAAATAAGGTGTAGAGCCAGATGTGAGTACACTGAGTCTTTCAAGAAAACATAATTTATGTAAGAACTTACCTGATAAATTCATTTCTTTCATATTGGCAAGAGTCCATGAGCTAGTGACGTATGGGATATACAATCCTACCAGGAGGGGCTAAGTTTTTCAAACCTCAAATGCCTATAAATACACCCCCCACCACACCCACAATTCAGTTTAATGAATAGCCAAGTAGTGGGGTGATAAAATAAGGAGTAAAAAAGCATACAAGAAGAGGAACTGGAAATAAAATTGTGCTTTTATAAAAAAATCATAACCAAAATAAAGAGGGTGGGCCTCATGGACTCTTGCCAATATGAAAGAAATTAATTTATCAGGTACACAGAAGAGTCCCTAGAAAGGGAGGGATAAAATAAAAACAGCCATTTCCGTTGAAAAAAATAAATCCACACAAAAAATAAGTTTCTCATAAATTGAAGGAAAAAAAAAAACAAAACAAAAAAACTTAAAACATAAAAGCAGAAGAATCAAACTGAAACAGCTGCCTGAAGAGCTTTTCTACCAAAAATTGCTTCAAAAGAAGCAAATACATCAGAATGGTAAAATTAGTAAATGTATGCAAAGAAAACCAAGTTATTGCTTTGCAAAACTAAACAACAGAAGCTTCATTCTTAAAAGCCCAAGAAGTGGCCACTGAACTAGTAGAATGAGCTGTAATTCTCTGAAGTGAAGACTGTCCCGTCTCCAAATAAGCTTTAAGAAACAAAAGCTTAAAAATGAACAATACTTTCCAAAAAAGTAGTCTAATATTCAAAGTATGCATAGGCTCAAACAGAAGAGCCTGCAAAGCCTTAAAAAAAAACAAATTTAAGACTCCAAGGAGGAGAAATTGATTAAATAACAGACTTGATATGAACAAAAGTCTGAACAAAACGGTAAAATATCAGGAATAATAGTAATCTTTTCTTTTCTTATAAAAAGAAACAGCAAAAACAAAGATGTGTTTCAAAAAAATACTTACAGACAAATCTTAAACCAAACCATCCTGAAGAAACTGAAAAATTAATGCCAAGAGTAGGGATGCACCGAAATGAAAATTCTGGACCGAAACCGATACCGAAAATTCATGATGATCCTGGCCGAAAACCGAAATGAAACCGAAATAGTTTTTTTCTTTTTTAACTACAGTGTGTGTGTGTAGCTGAGAGAGCTTGTAGGCAGGAAAGCTCCAATAAATGGACATGGTCACTTGTACAGTAGGGCGTGATCTGCAGTGAAACTGGAGCTCTATAAGGGAGAGCGTGGTTATAGCCAGACAACAATACGAGGTGGACATGTGTTTTGTTTTTGGGTGTAGTTATCAGTGCGATGAGCGTGGCTGCACCTGATCGTAAATCATCACATCTCCGCCTAGTTCCTGGTTCGGGTCTCACACTGACCCGTCAGATTATATGTCCGGAGCCCCAAATGGAGTCTGCCTGTCACCTATCACCAGTACCACTGGACTTAGCTACAACCTTACGTGCAAGGTGGTTATAGAAAGTTACTGTGCTTTTTTGTTTACACTGTCTGGTGGGTGCTAATTTGTACCAACTGTGTGCGAGCTTGGGGCTTATGCTTATAAAGTGTGCACGCATATTTGCCTCAGGCGAATAGAATGTCTACGCACTAGAGGCTGATGTATGAACACTGTATATAAGGCTTAAAGATATTCACTGTGTGTGCTTAGGGCTGTGTCTGATAATATCAAGTGTTTATAAACATGTTACTTATCCTCCTTTGATATTTGTATTCACTATTCAGAACTTTGGTTTCCTTCTCTGCTGGTTTCAAATATCATCATGTAATGGTACTTATGTGTGTGCTCTGTGTACCATGCCATTGCTGTGCTGCTCACCTTATGCTAAGGATAGACATGTAACTCAATAGAACAGGGGAGGGCTGTACATTTTTAACCATTTTGGTCCTCTTTGGGCCGAAATTGGAATTGCATATTTTCGGCGGCCCAAATTTTGGTGCATCGCTAGTATTCTTTATTTAGTTCTGTGTAACAGAATCAGATTTAACCGTTTTTGTTTTGTTACCAATTATCAAAATAAAGTATAGTCCTAGAAAACTATTATTATATGCAAAACAGTAAGTCAAGTAATGAACTCAAACAGCAGCTCTAGGCTGGCATCAAATTTAAAATATGCTACACAATAATTTTGCCGAAAATAAAAGGCAAAAAAAACGAAAACCGAAATAACAAAAATGCTATTTTCGGCCGAAACTTTCTGCGGCCGAAATTTCGGTGCATCCCTACTGCTAATGTATCCATCATTTCCACCTGAGGATCCCTAGACCTGAAAAGGTACCTGGGAAATTGAGAGAACACATCTGTATAGAGATAACTCTCTCCCAGATGTAAAGATTGATGGTTGAGATAATCTATCTCCCAAATGTCTAAACTTGAGATATAAATCATAAAGATTAGACAGGAGATAAAAACCACCTAAAAACATATTCAAGATACTTCTTAATTGTTAAGGAACTGTGAGTCCCTATTAAATGCTTGACATATACCACAATTGTGATATTGTCTGTTTGAAAGAAAAATTCTCTCCTAAAAGAAGCCAAGCCTGAAAGAGCTCTGAAAATAGCACAGGGTTCAAAATAACGATTGAAAACCTTGCCTCTTGAAGTTTCCAAACCCCTTGTGCTGTCAAAGACCCTCAGACATCTCCCCAACCTGCAAGACTTGCATCCTTTAAGAATACAGTCCAGGAAGGACGAACAAAAGGAGGCCCCCTGAATAAAACGATGATGACAGACTAATCATCAAAAACAGAGAGAGTAAAGTGTAAAACAATCCTTGTATCATAGATTCAGTATGCAAAGCAAAAAGAGATCTCAAATGAAAAAGGAGCAAAAGGGAACCACACCCAATGCTGCAGTTATGAGACCTAAGACTTTCATGCACATAGCCACTGAAAGAAATGTTCCAGACTGTAAGTTAAACAGGCTAACGCCAATTACAATTGACTTTTGTCCGATAAAAAGACAAAGACATGAACACAGCATTCATCTAAAAACCCAAAAAGAAGTGACCTTTGTCTGAGGAATCACAAAATTAAATCCTCTAACTATGTTTTGAAGAAACAAAACTTAGTTGATTCATAAGAGATTCCAAAAAAAGAAAGATCCATATAAATGTACTTGTAAGCGCGTCTAATAACTCGTAAGGGACTCAAAATGCTGCTCATTTAATCGACCTCACCAGGAATCTAATATGCAACCCTTAGGTTGCTACATAGCTCAGCCACAGTGCATTAGTATGCTGAGCTTATCTGTCCATCTTTAAAGGGACAGTACACACTCATTTTCATATAACTGCATGTAATAGACACTACTATAAAGAATAAGATGCACATACCCGGATATAAAAATCCAGTATAAAACTGTTTAAAAACTTACTTAGAAACTCTCAGTTTAGCTCTGTTGAAAAGGTTGTTGGAAAGCCCACTGCAAGTGACAAATAAGACACTCAGACACTCCCCCCCCCTTCTTTTGCATATGAAAAGACCCTTTACACAAACAGGAGCAAGCTGGAGAAGGTAGCTGACGGTATTCACATAAAACTTTGGGGCTTGGTTAGGAGTCTGAAAATCAGATAAATGTTATTTAAAAATAAGCAAAACTATACATTTTTTGTAAAAAAAAAAAACTTTATGGGCTATATAAATAGATAATCTACAAAACATTTATGCAAAGAAAAAATGAGTGTATAATGTCCCTTTAATAAAAGAAAAGTTTAAGCTAATACCAAGATACCATCCAAATAAGAAAGCACCACCATACGTTACTGTCTGAAGACAGAAAGAAAGACACCAAGAACCTATGAAAAGATTCATAAAGCTGTCGCTAGACCAAATGGAAAAGGGACAAATTGGTAAAGCTTATTTAAAAAAAATAAAATCTCAGAATCCACAAGTGGTCTGAACGAAATTAAAATATGAGGATAAACATCCTGAAAAAAGGAGTAGACATGAAATGACCTTAACAAAAAGGCATAATAGTCCTTATAAATCGCCAACATAAAAGTTGAAACTCTAGCAAAACAATAGAAAAGTCTTCAGATCCAAAAATGGACTGAATAAACCCTTTTTCTTTAGGGCAATAGAATTGAATAGAAACCCAAACCCTGTTCCTGAAAAAGAACTGGCATAATCACCCCTGAAAAGAATTCACAGAGTGTATTGAGAAAGAAAGATTCTTCCCATCGAAGATCTCATTCTGAAAATCTATTCAAACCCTAAGAATAATATAGATTTTTGACTTATCCAAAAACAAATTTAGTCTGCCCGCCACCAGAAGGACTGGATAGAGAACCGCACCTTCATGCAGTCTAATAACTTGTAAATATATAGCGTTTTCCCCCAAAAGGATATAAAAAACATTTTTTCAGTGATTACATTCGGAAATTAACCAAATTAGCAGCTGAAAAAAAAAAAACAGTTGTTACCCAAATAAATGGTGTGCAATAAATTGACCTTAAAAGGCCAGAGGGCTGTAATAACCCTGCCGGAATATGAATCTGAGATCCTTGGATCTAGAACAACATTTGTAGTCAGGACATTTACCAACTGATCTACATCACCGGACTTAAAGTAGGGCAGAAAAAAATTCTAGATCTCCAACAATAGTGGAGAAAATAGAAATCAAACAAATTATTATCCTATCAAGATAGAGATAATAAAATATATTCTAAATCCTAATAATAGATATAGTAAACATAATTAAATGAATACATCTGAAGTAAATAAACAGTTATATACTTGAGAATCTGAAACTGCTTATACTAACTGTTCAACAAAGGTTGAGAAAACAGCAATGTCAGCCATAGATAAAGCTGAGCTAAAACATAAACAGTACATGAATATGCTCTACCAAGGTTATATTCAAAAATTCTATAGAATCCTGAAAATAAGTACCAATCTCCATAGAAATAGTGGTACAATCCCAAAAGGGAATCAGGATAAACAGAATCTAGACTATAATACAAATAGTATATTGAATAGGAAAAAACCTCAAGAGCAAAAAAATCCAGTTTTGAAAAGGATTAATAACGTACAGCTAGATTACGAGTTTGGCGTTATGAGTGAAAAAGCATTGTTATGGCCCATAACAATGCTTTTTCCCTAACGCTTCTATTACAAGTCTTGTCAGAATAGCTGTTCCGCACACTTTTTTGGCCATCACGCAACGTCAGTACCGCACTTTAAGAAAAGTCCTTTTTCAATGGGACTTCCATAGCGCCTGTATTACAAGTTTTGTTGTGAGGCCAAAAAGTGAGCAGTACAGCCTAAAATGACAAGATCCGTACCACCATCTAAAGTCAGTAGTTATGAGTTTTATGCTACAAAGCTGTAGCATAAAACTCATAACTACAGTGTTAAAAAGTACACTAACACCCATAAACTACCTATTAACCCCTAAACCGAGGCCCTCCAGCATCGCAAACACTATAATAAAATTATTAACCCCTAATTTGCTGCTCCGGACATCGCCACCACTGAAAAAATGTATTAACCCCTATTCCGCCGCTTCCCGACATCGTCACCACTATAATAAACCTATTAACCCCTAAACCACCGCCCTTCCGCATCTCAAACACTGTTTAAATATTAACCCCTAATCTGCCGTCTGCCCACACCACCGCTATAATAAACCTATTAACCCCTAAACCATCGCTATAATAAACCTATTAACCCTAAACCTAACCTTAACGTAACCCTAACACCCCCTAACTTAAATATAATTAAAAGAAATCTAAATTAAATTTACAATTATTACCTAAATAATTCCTATTTAAAACTAAATACTTACCTGTAAAATAAATCCTAAGCTAGCTACAATATAACTAATAGCTACATTGTATCTATCTTAGGTTTTATTTTTATTTAACAGGTAAGTTTGTATTTATTTTAACTAGGTAGACTAGTTAGTAAATAGTTATTAACTATTTACTAACTACCTAGCTAAAATAAATACAAACTTACCTGTTAAATAAAACCTAAGATACCTTACACTAAAACCTAACATTACAATAAAATAAATTAAAATTAATACAATGCATTTATCTAAATTACAAAAAAGATAAACACTAAATTACACAAAATAAAAAACGAAATTATGAAAAATAAAAAAGAATTACTCCTAATCTAATAGTCCTATAAAAATAAAAAAGCCCCCCCCCAAATAAAAAAATAAAACCCTAGCCTACACTAAACTGCCAATGGCCCTTAAAGGGGCCTTTTGCTGGGCATTGACCCAAAGAAATCAGCTCTTTTACCTGTAAAAAAAAAAAAAAAAATACAAACACCCCCCAACAGTAAAACCCACCACCTACACAACCAAACCCCCCAAATAAAAACCTATCTAAATAAACCTAAGCTAACCATTTCCATGAAAAGGGCATTTGGATGGGCATTGCCCTTAAGGGTATTTAGCTCTTTTACTGCCCAAACCCTAAGCTAAAAATAAAACCCACCCAATAAACCCTTAAAAAAAACTAACACTAACCCCCGACAATTCACTTACAGTTTTCGAAGACCCAACATCCATCCTCATCCAAGCGGGCAGAAGTCTTCATCCAGACGGCATCTTCTATTTTCATCCATCCGGCACGGAGCGGGTCTATCTTAAAGACATCCGGCGCAGAGCAACCTCTTCTTCTGATGGTCAACAAAGAATGAAGTTTCACTTTAAAGTACGTCATCCAAGATGGCGTCCCTTACATTCCGACTGGCTGTAAGGTTGTAAGTTTTATTTAGATTTATTTTAATTATATTTAAGTTAGGGGGTGCAAGGGTTAGGGTTACGTTAGGGTTAGGTTTAGGGGTTAACAGGGTTATTATAGTGGCGGTGTGGGCGGACGGCAGATTAGGGGTTAATAATCTTTAAATAGTGTTTGCGATGCGGGAGGGTGGCGGTTTAGGGGTTAATAACTGTAATGTAAGTGGCAGCAGATTAGGGGTTAATAGTTTTATTTATGTAGTCGGCGATGTTAAGGGCGGCAAATTAGTGGTTAATAGTTTTATGTAGGTGGTGGCAATGTCGGGGGCAGCAGATTAGGGGTGTTTAGACGTGGGGTTTATTTTAGGGTGTTAGGTTAAAACGTAACTTTGTCTTTCCCCATAGACATCAATGGGGCTGCGTTACAGAGTTTTTGTTTCCGCGATCGCTGGTGTTAGGCTTTTTTTTTTTTGCCGGCTTTTGCATGAGCACGTCAAAGCAGCGGTTGTATTTGGGTGAGGTATGGAGCTCAACGCAACCATATCGCCCGCACAAGCCTGCTTTTAATAAACTTGTAATAGCAGCACTATGAAAGGTGAGCGGTGAAAATAACGTACAAGTAATTAGCAAGCAGTCATAACGCAAAACTCGTAATCTGGCTGATAGTTAATAGGAGAACTCCTAAAAGCTATAAATAACAAATATTTCCTTAACAAAGAACATAAAAAATGTTCAAAATGAATAATAAGGATCATTTTTAACAAACTGTCTGATACAGGATCTTTAAAACAAAGAAACCTTCATCAGTATAATAAACTTAAGTATGCTGTCGGTCAGAACAAAATTAATTAAATTTTAACAATTTTGAAAAGACCTTGTAAGTTTACTTAAAGGCATAATAACAGTTATAACCTTTATGATATTAGCAACAAGATGTAATGTTTGCAAATGAAATCAAGTACAAGAACTTAAAGGGACAGTCTAGGCCAAAAAAAAATTCATGATTCAGATAGAGCATGTAATTTTAAACAATTTTCCAATTTACTTTTATCACCAATTTTGCTTTGTTCTCTTGGTATTCTTAGTTGAAAGCTTAACCTAGGAGGTTCATATGCTAATTTCTTAGACCTTAAAGGCCACCTCTTTTCAGAAAGAATTTTAACAGTTTTTCACCACTAGAGGGTGTTAGTTCATGTATTTCATATAGATAACACTGTAATCGTGCACGTGAAGTTATCTGGGAGCAGGCACTGATTGGCTACACTGCAAGTCTGTCAAATGAACTGAAATAAGGGGGCAGTTTGCAGAGGCTTAGATACAAGGTAATCACAGAGGTAAAAAGTGTATTAATATAACAGTGTTGGTTATGCAAAACTGGGGAATGGGTAATAAAGGGATTATCTATCTTTTAAAACAATAAAAATTCTGCTGTAGACTGTCCCTTTAATACATAAAAACAGTAAATGTCATTACACATGTAGAAATAGTTTTTCATAAAACATAATAAATGCCACATAATTGAACTGAAGAAATAACAACAGTTTAATAATGAAAAGAACACACTTAGCTTTGTAGAATTGTGTTCCAGGGCATCATAGTTTCTACAGTAACAGAGTCAGGATCAGAATGAAACATCTCGCAAAATGTAACAGAAAAATAAAAATAACATTTAGGCAAAATATTCAATTTCCACAATGTAACAGTTTCAGTAAAGAAAAACAAAAGCAGGCATAATAGCTTTAAAAAAAAACTATGAAAACAGCGAGCAATAGAGGAACAGGGGTAAAATGACTAAAAAAAAATTGCGCCAAGAATGATGGATATCACAAAATGAAATAAAAAAATTTTGGCGCAAAACTATCACCAGGAAATGACACAATTTGCGTCATAACAAAACGCAATTTCGCGCCAAAACAACTAGCATCAACAAAGACACCGGAAATGACAAAACTTGCACCATCAATGGCGCAACTTTGCAGCAAAATATTTTACGCCAAAAATGACGCAATAAAAAACAGCATTCTGCGCCCTAGGTAAGAAAAAATTTATTCCTATACTGAAACTGTTTAGAATGCAAAAGGAAAATATACATAGACCTGACTCATGGGAAATATAAGTAAATACATATATTTAAAACTTTATATTAAAACATAAAGCGCCAAACCATAGCTGAGAAAGTGAGAAAGTCTTAAATAATAAAACGTAGTTACCGAAAGACACTCATCCACATATAGCAGATAGCCAAACCAGTACTGAAAAAATATCAGTAGAGGTAATGGTATATTAGAGCAGTGTTTTTCAACCAGTGTGCCGTGAGAGATCCTCAGGTGTGCCGCGGCAGACTGACAACAGTGCGGGGGTGTCCCTCTTTCAAATATTGGGAGGTATGTGACAGGCTCATCAGGCATCATTCATAACCATGGCATTGACATTCATTCACAGACAATCATTATGATTGTTTGTGAATGAATGTCAATATGTCTTGTATAGTTTGTAGGAGGCATGGCATGACAACAGCACAGTACAGTGTGTGTGTTTGTGTGTATATATATATATCCTGTATTAGGCTACAATGTGTGATTTTGTAAAATTTTGGGATGGTGGTGTGCCGCAGGATTTTTTAATGTAAAAAAGTGTGCCACAGCAAAAAAAAGGTTGCAAATCACTGTATTAGAGTATATCATCAATCTGAAAAGGGAGGTAGGAGATGAATTTCTACAACCGATAACAGAGAACCTTTAAAAAGATTTCCTGCAAAGGAAACCATAGAATCAATAGGCTACACGCCCTTCACATCCCTCTGACAAACACTGTACTCTGAGAGGAATTGGGCTTCAAAATGCTGAGAAGCGCACATCACAGAAGAAAATCAAGCACAAACTTACTTCACCACCTCCATAGTGAGGCAATGTTTGTAAAACTGAATTGTGGGTGTGGTGAGGGGTGTATTTATAGGCATTTGAGGATTGGGAAACTTTGCCCCTCCTGGTAGGATTGTATATCCCATACGTCACTAGCTCATGGACTCTTGCCAATTACATGAAAGAAATAAGGCTATTTGGTTGTGCCAGTGTTTTATTATACATACTAGTGGTGTGTTTTGCAATGGAAAGTCCTAACCAAGTTGAAATATATGTATACAAAAAAAAACTAATAAATAAAACTATTCTGTTTTTTTGTCACAGCTACAGCAAATGTGCTTGCCCAGCTTTGTTGTCAGTTGGTGTAGTTTAATAAATGGTTAGTTACTACAGAGTCCCAGTAGAAGTTTAACCCTTGTGTTCCTGGTTTTAGAAACTAGCCTGTAATTAATTTTGTGTCAGTGGGGCAAGAAATCAATTGTTTACATATGTAACTTTTATCATTTTACATAATGATTGACCATTTGTACCCAATGACTGGTGTCATTTTTATTATTTTTTTATTTGTAGAGTTATAAGTTGTTGTATTTATTTTTTTATTAATAGTATTGAGTTATTAAAGTTCTGACATAGCTCACAAGATTGACAGCTCTTGGTCTGTATAAGCTTTTTGCTTTTCCAGAAAGAAGCTGAAACCCTAATGGGTGGGTGCAACAGGGAGGAATAAAGATGGATGTATCTGGGAATAGTAGTCAGACAATTAGGAACATAATACAAAGGGAGATCATGGGATGACAAAGAACACTTCAAGCATGACATTGCCTATAGTCACAACATTAGATAGATTATGTCAGGTCCTTAAAGGGATGGAAGTAATGTCCCCTTTACTAATGCTTTCTCTGGTAATCAATCTCAAATCAATATATTGCACTCACAGAAAAATGATAGTTTTATTCTCCAGACTCAATGCTAAACATAAGAACAGATATCTTTTCAATAAAATTCTAGTAAGTTCAACTAATTTCAGCAGAAATAAGCTGCCGTTCCCAGAATCTCTTTTAAACACGTTAATGCTTTATAAAGGTGGCTTGCTTCTGCTGAAACGTGTTGAGCTTGCTAGAATTTTATTAAAACATAGACACTGGTGAATAAAGCAAACAGTTTATACTTTTCCTCTGAGTACTTTAGTGCACAGTTATATTGAGTTTATTGCACTGTATTTGCTTCCCTTTTCTTCAGGTTGATTCCCAGAATAGTATTATGGAGTAAAACTGAAGTGAATTACGGTCCTGAGAAGACCTCACCATTTGAAATAATAGTTGTGCAAACTGTTAAAGGGACAGTTCACCCAAAAACTTTCTCCCCTTTAAATTATTCCCAATGATCCTTTTTACCTGCTAGAGTGTATTAAATTGGTTGCAAGTAGCTCCTTTACTCATATTTCAGCATTTGAAATAGCTGATTTAGCTTGTAGTTTCCCAACCTATACTGAAAGTTTTGATACTGGCGTATATGCTATTGACAAGCCTAAGTAAACACAGCCAGCAGAAGAAGTTACACCCTCAGTGGGGGGCATGATAGTTAAGTAATAAAATGATAATTTTCCATTGTTCTCTCTATGTATTGAGCTTTGGTGTTCCAGACAAATATAAGATAAGGAAGCAAGTCTGTTTACATAAAAGTGATAACATAATGAGATCTGATATTACCTGAAGCTCAACCCATTGTAATAGGCTGTGGTTTCAAAGCACAAAACCAGCTACTTCAGATACACAAATACACCTGAAAATGCAATTTCTCAAATATTTTATACTCTGCAGTTGGTATAGCAAGTCATTTAAAATACATTTATGGAAAAACAATTTTACAGTGTACTGCCCCTTTAAGAAGAGATTAAGGCAAGCAGTGCTCCTCAATCAGCTGAGGGATTTTTTTTTTGTTTTGTTATTTCTGTACATTTATTTTTTGTTTCAGAACAGGCTTTTTCTTAAAAGACCCATATCATAACAAAGCTTCAAAAATCCCAGGAAACAAGGTGCAGATGCTCCTTGAATTTTACATGAGGGGCTATAATTTATTTAAAAGTATTTGACATTTTTATACAAAAGCCATTGCTTAACTCTTAAAAATGCACCTAATGTTCTGCCTGTCTCCTTTAAGTGCCATGATAAAACATGTAAAGATATGTGCATATCCTAAAAGGGCTAATTAAGTAAAAATAGTTTGCATAAAAAAAAATTGTTTAAAAATTGCTGGCAAGCATTTTAAAATAATTTTCAAACATAAGCAAAAATACTTAAATAGCCATGCTGGCTGGAGCAGTCTGCTCCATCCCCTTTAATCAGTGTTTAGACACAGGCATTGTATTTCAACTGAGTTCACAGCTTCTAGGCATGCTCCAGCTTATAATCCCTATGCACTTTTGCATTCTACCAAAGCAACAATGGGGGGGGTTAGAGTTTACAATTCAGAAACTTAAAGACACAGTATACACTCATTTTCATAAAACTGCATGTAATAGACACTACTATAAAGAATAAGATGCACAGATACGGATATAAAAATCCAGTATAAAACTGTTTAAAAACTTACTTAGAAGCTCTCAGTTTAGCTCTGTTAAAAAAAGGTAGCTGCAAAGCCCACTGCAAGTGGGAAATAAGACCCTCCCCCTTCTTTTGCATATGAAAAGACCCTTTACACAAACAGGAGCAAGCTGGAGAAGGTAGCTGACGGTATTCACATAAAACTTTGGGGCTTGGTTAGGAGTCTGAAAATCAGAGCAATGTTATTTAAAAATAAGCAAAACTATACATTTAAAAAAAAACAAAAAAAAAACAAAACAACTTTATGGGCTATATAAATAGATCATCTACAAAACATTTATGCAAAGAAAAAATGAGTGTATAATGTCCCTTTAAGAGAAAGGGTTAATGGCGAGGCACTGCAGTATAAATTTGCAGGTAAAGTAATTAAAGTATATATTATTATATTTGTCTCTATCTCAACTTGTTTTATGTCCCTTTAATGTGTCAAGCCCTCACCAAGACATCCGCTAGCATCAAATGGTTAAGGGACACTTTTTTTAAATGACAGCACTATGCAAATTAGTGATGAAGAGCTAGTAAAAGCTTTGCATGCAGACAGTAAAAAAAACACAGGTTGCAGCTAAGATTCCATTGGAATACAACCAAACTATAAATAATTAAAAACCCAGAATCTATTTTTAACTGCAATTCTACCAGCACTGTGAAGATCTATAATTGCAAAGGGAAAGGAAAGAAGAAAAGCAGAGAAAACAAATTGTTCTAAATGTCAAATCTCATCATCCAGCCCTCCACAAAAGTAACATTGTATGCAATGGGAAATAATATAAAATACAACATTACAGTCCTTCCCTAGTAAAGTATCACCTCTGTATTAACATATAAAAAAAACTTCTTACAGATGATACCATTTCTTCACTACTAAGGTGAACAACCTAAATGTGATAGCTAATCTTAAACAAAGAAGCAAAATAATCAGAATTAGAAAGCAAATATCATTAAGAAAAATATTCAAAAAGGTTTGCTTCTTTCCTCAAGTCCACAACTATTTTACACAGATTATACTGGCTAGTGCCACAAACACACACAACCCCCTATTTTACTATTTAATATCTTATCTGCTAAATAAGTTAGATTGTCTAAATATCTATCTACAACATACACATTGCACTATAATAATATTTAATACAGAAAATAGTTAAGATTATAAAATGCACAGTTTTTCAGTACCTGAGTTATGATCTTGGAGGGTAAGCTGGATGTTTTCCTCCTTCTGATAGCTTCCTGTGCAAGCTGACAGATTTCCTCCCCTAATCAAACAGCAGAACAGAGCCCTCCTCCCCGGCAATGTGATATATTAGTAGCTGCTGTGGAGAGAGGGGGATCAGCAGGCATGAAAGGGTAATAATCAATAAATAAATATACATATTTGACGTAGGGATGGTAACAATAAAGAAAATAGTTTGTCTATAGGATTCATAACAATAAGTGCATAATAGATTAGATTAATTGTTGATTTAGCAGCTGAGTTATTAATACCTTCTCCGGAGTTAACAGGGCTTGATATACTCGGTTATTTTTGTAGATATGAGAGAGAAGAAGACACCGAGGATTAGATGGTGAAAACAGCAGAGCACTCCCTTATCAGCAATACATGCAGCTTTCCAAGTAGAGATCCACAATGATTAATATTGAGCACAGGTCAGAGTATACGATCCTTACAGCACAGTAAAAAGGGCACGATCCTTACATAGCACTAAGCAACAGGACGACAGGCTCTTTCCTCTGGTTGTGACATATACATTGCAGCAATCACGCCTCCCACTACAGCTCAGTGCTGATGCTGGTATTTGGGGGCGGGGCCTGTGAGCTTTAGTTGGTTTCATTTACCTTACTCGTACGTAATGAGCACCCTCCCTTGTCACTACATGATTGTGGATTGTCAGTGAACTAATAAAAGGCATACACAAAAATAAAAAAAAGCCTGTTGCAGAAATTTGTTTTCACCAGGGCAAAGGTGCAAATCAATGCAACTACCACCCAGCCCTTAGGGAAACTAAACCCAATTATTTTTATTTCATGGTTCAGATAGAACATGCAATTTTAAGCAACTTTCTAGTTAACTCCATTTTTTCTTCATTCTCTTGTTATCTTTATTTGAAAAAGCAGGAATGTAAAGCTTAGGAGCCGGCCTATTTTAGGGTTTAGCACCCTGGATAGCGCTTATTGGTGGCTACAATTAGCCACCAATCATCAAGCTTCTACCTAGGTGCTGAACCAAAAATGGGCAGGCTCCTAAGCTTTACATTCCTGCTTTTTAAAAAAAAATAAAGATAACAAGAGAACAAAGAAAAATTGATAATAGGAGTACAAACTAGAAAGTTGCTTAAAATTGCATGTTCTATCTGAATCATTAATGAAAAAAATTGGTTTTAGTATCCCTTTAACCCCTTAGTGGCCAGAGCACTTTTCCATTTGTTGATCCTTTGGGATCAGGACTATTTCTTTCATGTAATTGACAAGAGTCCATGAGCTAGTGACGTATGGGATATAGAATCCTACCAGGAGGGGCAACGTTTCCCAAACCTCAAAATGCCTATAAATACACCCCTCACCACACCCACAATTCAGTTTTTACAAACTTTGCCTCCTATGGAGGTGGTGAAGTAAGTTTGTGCTAAGATTCTACGTTGACATGCGCTTCTCAGTGTGCTGAAGCCCGATTCCTCTCAGAGTACAGTGAATGTCAGAGGGATGTGAAGGGAGTATCACCTATTGAATGCAATGGTTTTCCTCACAGGTCTATTTCATAGGTTCTCTGTTATCGGTCGTAGAGATTCATCTCTTACCTCCCTTATTCAGATCGACGATATACTCTCATATTCCATTACCTCTACTGATAACTGTTTCAGTACTGGTTTGGCTATCTGCTATATGTGGATGGGTGTTTTCTGGTATGTATGTTTTCATTACTTAAGACACCCCAGCTATGGTTTGGCACTTTATGTATAAAAGGGACAGTTAACACCAGAATTGTTGATGTTTTAAAAGATAGATAATCCCTTAATTACCCATTCCCCAGTTTTCCATAACCAACACAATAATAATAATACACATTTTACCTCTGTAATTACCTTGTATCTAAGCCTCAGCAGACTGCCCCCTTATTTCAGGGCAGTGGCGTCACTAGGGTTGGTGTCACCCGGTGCGGTAAGTTATGGTGTCACCCCCCCAGAAAGCAGAAACACACAAAAACACAGGCACACACACATACAAACACTCAGACACACTTAAAAACATACTCAAATGCACACACAAACACTCGGAAACACACTCAGACACACACACAAAAACACACACACAAAAACACTGACACACAGACACACACAAAAACTCAGACACACACATACAAAATATGTAAACTGCACTGCATTAATTATAAAGCTCATGCTTTAGAGCTGCTCCCTGGCTCAGCAGAGCATCACATGAAAGAAAAACAGAGCACTCTAAAATAAATCACTGAAGAAAAGGTTTAGGTGGGCAAACTATGAAAATTCTGCTCTCTGACTCTGTTCCAAGTCTGTCAGTGCACAGCCCCGGGCCGCGTGCCTACCGCTTCTTATGGCCAATCACCTCTGCACTCTGCTCACCCCCAGACCCCCACCCGCCCTCCCCTCCTACCTGTTCAGTGTGCACTTAGTGTACCGTAACCGTAAAGGTGGGCTTCATACGTGGCTCCTTCACTTTAGAGACGGTGTCAAACAGTCATGCGGTCAGGTGCCAGGCATCCCCTCACGATTTCCCAGTTCCCGTTTAGAGAGACAGCACAGCAGTGAGTGACTCCACTGCTCCACACATCACTGAGCAGTGAGCACAGATAAGCAGACAGGTTTAGGCTAGCAGCGCAACTTTGCAAGCCCCACGGCACGCCCACAACATTCATAGAGAAATTGGGCAGGGGAGAAGCAAAGTACAAACAAGCAAAAGCAGCCGGGAAAAATATTTGTTGAAATTGCAGCACTGGCTCAAGGGGCAAAAAAATTGTGTGTCTACAACTTCCCCAGTCCCACTAATGTTTACAAATATAAACAATATACCAAACATCACAATCAAAGAAAATGTGAATATAAATGTGATGATTCTAAAAAGAACCCGAAACAAAAGTACATATAAGGATATGTGTTTTTTCTTGTGCAGATTTCTGTATCTCTTGTGTCTTTTCTGTCCTTGACGATTTCTCAATAGAAGGGAGAGAAAAATAGCAACATAGTGTAATTCTGTGATGGTTAACAACAATGTATCAGGTTTGTGGCCAAATGCCTACTCACATGTACTTGAGCTTGAAAAAGCTGCAAAGCGAAACGATCGTTGGATTTCTCTACTGTTCTGGGCGTCTATACACTTGCGATCACACCTGTAGGAGGAGCCACTCCCATTTGGGTCTAAGGTGATCAGTGCAGCGGCTAAATTGCTGCTGCCTGAATCCGCTGACATCCTGCAGTAGGAGTTGACTTTTGTGAGCAATATTACAATATAAGGCTCTATTAACCTCTGTACAAGTTGTAGTGTATCGCATTTGTGACGTTTTTTATTATATATTTTAAATAAATATCTTTTATCATATCCATCGTGAGAGTACTGTTTACCCACCAGTATAAAGTGGGTGTGCGCATTCCCCTGAGCTTGGTCGTAAGCTCAAGTACATGTGAGTAGGCATTTGGCCACAAACCTGATACATTGTTGTTAACCATCACAGAATTACACTATGTTGCTATTTTTCTCTCCCTTCTATTGAGAAATCGTCAAGGACAGAAAAGACACAAGAGATACAGAAATCTGCACAAGAAAAAACACATATCCTTATATGTACTTTTGTTTCGGGTTCTTTTTAGAATCATCACATTTATATTCTCAATGTTTACAAATGCCAGCCCCTCTAATAAAAAAATCTATGCATCTCAACTTTGTATTTCTTTGAATTTCAATAAAATAAAAAAAATAAAATTTTTTTTTTTTTGGTGTCACCCCCTGGAGGGTGTCACCCAGGTGCGGCCAGCACCCCCCTAGTGACGCCACTGTTTCAGGGCCTACATTACATATTCAGCATCACCCGCAAAAGCCGGCAACGCAACGCCGTTTTTTGCGCAGGTTTGGTATCCTATATACAGCGCCGCATATAAATGCGGCACGTATATTTCACCTGTCGCCCGCAATTTTTACTCCCATAAGCTAACATGTGAGCATGATTAAGAGTGGCAACACTCGAAACGTCGCTATTTTATGTGTGTACATTAACAGAGAATAAAATGATTTAAGAATAACAGTGCTGTGGACAAGTTTGTATATACTATTGTGATAGGGGGAGCCTGGCAGAGTCCCTGTCTTCACGCGCACTAGACTCCTAATGTTGCTGCACTGATACGTTGTTACATTATAAGCTAACATGGAACCGCGTCGAAAATCGGTATCCAATATCCAGCACAAGGACTTACGTGGCGAAAATGGAGAAATCTTACTCCATTTTTATCTCGCCATAAAAGGCAGCCGTAGCAAGCCTTCCGCTGAGTATGGGAGCACCGTAACTCCCAAAAATGCCTGCAAAAATAAACTAACACCTAACGCATGCGCAATGTCTATCTACCTGTCAACTGCAATCCCCCACCGCAATAACTAATAAAGTCTATTAACCCCTATATACACCATCAAACCCACACCGAAAGTAATAACTAAATTATTAACCCCTAAACCGCCATAGCCCACAACGCCATTAACCTATTCAAGTATTAACCCCTAAACCGCCATAGCCCACATAGTCTATTAAATGTATTAACCCCTAATCTGCCGCCGCCAACGTCGCCACCACTATAATAAAGTTATTAACCCCTAAACCTAAGTCTAACCCTAACCCTAACACCCCCTACCTTAAATATTATTTAAATACATCTAAATAAATTTACTATTATTAACTCAATTATTCCTATTTAAAACTAAATATGTAACTATAAAATAAACCCTAAAATAGCTACAATATAATTAATAATTACATTGTAGCTATTTTAGGATTTATTTTTATTTTACAGGCAAGTTTGTATTTATTTTAACTAGGTAGAATAGTTATTAAATAGTTATTAACTATTTAATAGCTACCTAGTTAAAATAAATACAAATTGACATGTAAAATAAATCCTAACCTATGTTACAATTACACCTAACACTACACAATCATTAAATAAATTACATTAATTAACTAAAATTAAATACAATTAAATAAAATAAACTACAAAAAAACCAAACACTAAATTACAGAAAACAAAAAAAATTACAAGAATTTTAAACTAATTACACCTAATCTAAACCCTAATAAAATAAAAAAGCCCCCCAAAATAATAAAATCCCCTACCCTATACTAAATTACAAATAGCCATTAAAAGGGCTTTTTGCGGGGCATTGCCCCAAAGTAATCAGCTCTTTTACCTGTAAAAAAAAAAAATACAATACCCCCCCAACATTAAAACCCACCACCCACACACCCAACCCTACTCTAAAACCCACCCAATCCCCCCTTAAAAAACACTAACCCCTTGAAGATGACCCTACCTTGAGCCGTCTTCACCCAGCCGGGCACAAGTGGAACTCCGATCCGGGCAGAAGTCTTCATCCGATCCGGGCAGAAGAGGACCTCCATATGGGCAGAAGTCTTCATCCAGCCGGCATTTTCTAGCTTCATCCATCCGGAGCGGAGCGGGTCCATCTTCAATCCAGCCGACACGGAGCATCCTTCCAGCACGACGACTACCCGACGAATGAATATTCCTTTAAATGACGTCATCCAAGATGGCGTCCCTTGAATTCCGATTGGCTGATAGGATTCTATCAGCCAATCGGAATTAAAGGGACAGTCTACCATAGAATTGTTATTGTTTTAAAAGATAGATAATCCCTTTATTACCCATTCCCCAGTTTTGCATAACCAACACAGTTATATTAATATACGTTTTACCTCTGTGATTACCTTGTATCTAGGAACCTTCTTCCAGCCCCCTGATCACATGACTGTGACTGTTTATTGTCTATTGACTTGCATTTAGCATTGTGTTGTGCTAAATCTTAAATAATTTGTAGTGCCTGAACGCAGTGTTATCTATATGGCCCACTTGTACTTTCTGTCTCTTTGTGTTGAAAAGAGATTTAAAAAGCATATGATAAGAGGCAGCCCTCAAAGGCTTAGAAATTAGCATATGAGCCTAAATATATTTAGTTTAAACTAAGAATACCAAGAGAAAAAAGCAAATTTGATGATAAAAGTAAATTGGAAAGTTGATTCAAATTAAAAGTCCTATCTGAATAATGAAAGTTTAATTTATACTAGACTGTCCCTTTAAGGTAGGAAAAATCCTATTGGCTGATGCAATTAGCCAATCGGATTGAGCTCGCATTCTATTGGCTGATTGGAACAGCCAATAGAATGTGAGGTCAATCCTATTGGCTGATTGGATCAGCCAATCGGATTCAACTTCAATCCAATTGGCTGATTGCATCAGCCAATAGGATTTTTCCTACCTTAATTCAGCCAATCGGAATTCAAGGGACGCCATCTTGGATGACATCATTTAAAGGAATATTCATTCGTCGGGTAGTTGTCGTGCTGGAAGGATGCTCCGCGTCGGCTGGATTGAAGATGGACCCGCTCCGCTCCGGATGGATGAAAATAGTAGATGCCGGCTGGATGAAGACTTCTGCCCATCTGGAGGTCCTCTTCTGCCTGGATCGGATGAAGACTTCTGCCCGGATCGGAGGTCAACTTGTGCCCGGCTGGGTGAAGACGGCTCAAGGTAGGGTGATCTTCAAGGGGTTAGTATTAGGTTTTTTTAAGGGGGGATTGGGTGGGTTTTAGAGTAGGGTTGGGTGTGTGGGTGGTGGGTTTTAATGTTGGGGGGGTATTGTATTTTTTTTACAGGTAAAAGAGCTGATTACTTTGGGGCAATGCCCCGAAAAAAGCCCTTTTAAGGGCTATTTGTAATTTAGTATAGGGTAGGGAATTTTATTATTTGGGGGGGCTTTTTTATTTTATTAAGGGGCTTAGATTAGGTGTAATTAGTTTAAACTTCTTGTAATTTTTTTTTATTTCTGTAATTTAGTTTTGTAGTTTATTTTATTTAACCCCTTAACGACTGAGGACGTGCAGGGTACGTCCTCAGAAAAAAGGCAGTTAATGCCTGAGAACGTACCCTGCACGTCCTCGGTGTGGAAAGCAGCTGGAAGCGATCCTGCTCGCTTCCAGCTGCTTTCCGGTTATTGCAGTGATGCCTCGATATGGAGGCATCCTGCAATAACCTTAAATGGCCATCCGGTGCAGAGAGAGCCACTCTGTGGCCCTCTCTGCACCGGACATCGGTGGCCGGTAACGTTGGTGGGTGGGAGCTGACTTGGGAGGCGGGTGGGCGGCCATCGATGGGCCGGGTAATGTAGAGGGGGGCGGGATCGGGGGTGGGGGCGATGGGGGCGCGCACAGGCGCGCGCGCGTGCACGCCGGGTGGCGGGCGGGCGCGTGCACGGGGCGGGAGCGGGTGGGAACCGCTACACTACAGAAAAGTTTCAGGTACAGCTTATTATTTTAATAAAACAAAATAACAGTAAAGGTATCTAGGAGGGGGTGGGGGTTTGTTCTTTGGTGGGTAGGGGAGCTACACTACAGAAAATGGGGAAAAAATGAAAAAGCAACTGTTTTTTTTAATAAACTGGGTACTGGCAGACAGCTGCCAGTACCCAAGATGGCGGCCATTAAGGCAGAGGGGGAGGGTTAGACAGCTGTTTGGTGGGGGATCAGCCAGGTTGGGGGCTAAGGGGGGCTCCTACACAGCAGCATATGTAAATATGCTTTAAAAAAAAAAAAAAAAAGCCTAAATATATATTTTATTTTAGTACTGGCAGAGTTGCTGCCAGTACTTAAGATGGCGGGGACAATTGTGGGGTGGGGGAGGGAAGGGAGCTGTTTGGGAGGGATCAGGGGGTCTGATGTGTCAGGTGGGAGGCTGATCTCTACACTAAAGCTAAAATTAACCCTGCAAGCTCCCTACAAACTTCCTAATTAACCCCTTCACTGCTAGCTATAATACACGTGTGATGCGCAGCGGCATTTAGCGGCCTTCTAAGTACCAAAAAGCAACGCCAAAGCCATATATGTCTGCTATTTCTGAACAAAGGGGATCCCAGAGAAGCATTTAGAACAATTTGTGCCATAATTGCACAAGCTGTTTGTAAATGATTTCAGTGAGAAACCTAAAATTGTGAAAAATTTAACTTTTTTTTTAATTTGATCGCAATTGGCGGTGAAATGGTGGCATGAAATATACCAAAATGGGCCTAGATCATTACTTGGGGTTGTCTACTACACTACACTAAAGCTAAAATTACCCCAAAAAGCTCCCTACATGCTCCCTAATTAACCCCTTTACTGCTGGGCATAATACACGTGTGGTGCACAGTGGCATTTAGCATCCTTCTAATTACCAAAAAGCAACACCAAAGCCATATATGTCTGCTATTTCTGAACAAAGGGGATCCCAAAGAAAAATTTACAATCATTTATGCCATAATTGCACAAGCTGTTTGTAAATAATTTCAGTGAGAAACCAAAAGTTTGTGAAAAAATTTGTGAAAAAGTGAACGATTTTTTGTATTTGATCGCATTTGGCGGTGAAATGGTGGCATGAAATATACCAAAATTGGCCTAGATCAATACTTTGGGATGTTTACTAAAAAAAAATATATACATGTCAATAGATATTCAGGGATTCCTGAAAGATATTAGTGTTCTAATGTAACTAGCGCTAATCTTGAAAAAAAAATGGTTTGGAAATAGCAAAGTGCTACTTGTATTTATGGCCCTATAACTTACAAAAAAAGCAAAGAACATGTAAACATTGGGTATTTCTAAACTCAGGACAAAATTTAGAAACTATTTAGCATGGGTGTTTTTTGGTGGTTGCAGATGTATAACAGATTTTGGGGGTCAAAGTTAGAAAAAGTGTGTTTTTTTCCATTTTTTTCTCATATTTTATAATTTTTTTAAAAGTAAATTATAAGATATGATGAAAATAATGGTATCTTTGGAAAGTCCATTTAATGGCGAGAAAAACGGTATATAATATATGTGGGTACAGTAAATGAGTAAGAGGAAAATTACAGCTAAACACAAACACCGCAAAAATGTAAAAATAGCCTTGGTCCCAAATGGACAGAAAATGGAAAAGTGCTGTGGTCATTAAGGGGTTAATTGTATTTAATTTTAGTTAATTGTAGTTAATTAATTTAATTTATTTAATGATAGTGTAGTGTTAGGTGTAATTGTAACTTAGGTTAGGATTTATTTTACAGGTCAATTTGTATTTATTTTAACTAGGTAGCTATTAAATAATTAATAACTATTTAACTATTCTACCTAGTTAAAATAAATACAAACTTGCCTGTAAAATAAAAATAAATCCTAAAATAGCTACAATGTAATTATTAATTATATTGTAGCTATCTTAGGGTTTATTTTATAGGTTAGGGTTAGTTTTAAATAGGAATAATTGAGTTAATAATAGTAAATTTATTTAGATGTATTTAAATAATATTTAAGTTAGGGGGGTGTTAGGGTTAGGGTTAGACTTAGGTTTAGGGGTTAATAACTTTATTATAGTGGTGGCGACGTTGGCGGCGGCAGATTAGGGGTTAATACATTTAATAGGCTATGTGGGCTATGGCGGTTTAGGGGTTAATACTTGAATAGGTTAATGGCGTTGTGGGCTATGGCGGTTTAGGGGTTAATCATTTAGTTATTATTTGCGGTGTGGGTTTGATGGTGGATATAGGGGTTAATAGTTTAAATAGGCATATTGCGTTGTGGGGGGTTGTCGGTCTAGGGGTTAATACATTTATTATTAGTTGTGAGAGGGGTGATTGCGAATATAGGGGTATACGTGTTGGGCTTATTTTTGGGAGGCGTGTTAGACTGTTACGGGAGATTTAAAATTATCTTTACTTTTCTTAGGCGCCGGCAGTTTCTAAAGTGCCATAAGTCACTGGCAACTCCAGAAATTTGAATTTACGCTTATTTCTGGACATCGCTAGTTTATCCGACTTACGCCACTTAGGAAATGCCGGAGCCATATATGTAATACCCCGATGTACGAGGTGAAATTGCGGGCGGTGCAGGTTTCCATGCTTGCGCCAAAAACTGCGCCGTATATTTAAACGCGCCCCAGTTCTTTTGACAGATTTGTATTTTAGCCAATCAGAGCTGACTCCACAGTAAATTCACGTGCATGAGCTCAATGTTATCTATATGAAACACATCAACTAATGCCCTCTAGTGGTGAAAAACTATCAAAATGCATTTAGATAAGAGGTGGCCTTAAAGGTCTAAGAAGTTAGCATATGAACCTCCTAGGTTTAGCTTTTAACTAAGAATACCAAGAGAACAAAGTAAAATTGGTGATAAAAGTCATTTAGAAAGTTGTTTAAAATTACATGCCCTGTTTGAATCATGAAAGTTTTTTTTGGGACTTGACTGTCCCTTTAATATAAAATTCAAAATATATGTATTGTACTTATATTTGCCATGAGTGAGGTTTATGTATATTTCCTTTCGCAGACATTCAGTTTCATATTTGGGAAAAGCATTTTTTTAAGAATTTTTTTTTTCTTACCTGGGGTATAGTCTTTTTTCAAATTGACTGTTTTTCATAAAATTTCGCAAGCAAAATTAGGCTTGCGAGGGCGCAAAATGCCAAAGTATATTGCGTCATTCTTGGCGTGAAATTATTTGGCGCGAAGTTATGTTCAATGACGCAAAATTCATCATTTCCGGCGTCTTAGTTGACGCCGAGTTCCTTTTACAAGGTTGCGTCTTTAACACCTGATAACAGTTCTACCAAAGCTAAGTGCATTTGTTGTAAATTTGTGGAGATTATATATCCAGCTGTGGTATGTAATAGTTGTCATGATAATGTACAAGATATACCTGTGAATTTAAAAGATTTTATTGCTGATGCAATTCAGAAGGCTTTGTCTGCCATCCCGCCTTCTAATAAACGTAAAAGATCTTTTAAAATTTCTCATAAAGTTGATGAAATTTCAAATGACCGACAACATACTGAATTATCCTCCTCTGATGAGGATCTATCTGATTCAGAAGATCCTTCCTCAGATATTGACACTGACAAATCTACTTATTTATTTAAAATGGAGTATATTCGTTCTTTGTTAAAAGAAGTGTTGATTACATTGGATATTGAGTAAACTAGTCCTCTTGATGTTAAAACTAGTAGACGTTTAAATTCTGTTTATAAACCTCCTGTGGTTACTCCTGAGATTTTTCCAGTTCCTGATGCTATTTCTGATATGATTTCTAAGGAAAGGAATAGGCCTGTACTTCTTTTATTCCTTCTTCAAGGTTTAAAAAATCGTATCCTTTGCCAGCAGTTAGATTGGAGTTTTGGGAAAAGATCCCCAAAGTTGATGGGGCTATTTCTACTTTTGCTAAACGTACTACTATTCCTATGGAAGATAGTACTTCCTTTAAAGATCCTTTAGATAGGAAACTTGAATCCTATCTAAGGAAAGCCCTTTTATATTCTGGTCATCTGCTCAGGCCTGCAATTTCTTTGGCTGATGTTGCAGCTGCATCAACTTTTTGGTTGGAAGGTTTAGCACAACAGGAAACGGATACTGATTTGTCTAGCATTGTTCACTTGCTTCAACATGCTAATCATTTTATTTGTGATGCTATTTTTGATATCATCAAAATTGATGTTGAATCTATGTCTTTAGCTATTTTAGCTAGGGGAACTTTGTGGCTTAAATCTTGAAATGCTGACATGGTATCTAAGTCTAGATTAATATCACTTTTTTTCCAAGGTAATAAGTTATTTGGTTGTCAGTTGGATTCAATTATTTCAACTGTCAATGGGGGGAAGGGAGTTTTTTTGCCTCAGGATAAAAGACCTAAGGGTAAATATAAAGCTTCTAACCATTTTCGTTCATTTCGACAAAATAAGGAACAGAAACCTAATCCTTCCCCCAAAGAATCTGGTTCCAATTGGAAACCTTCTTCAAGTTGGAATAAATCCAAACCATTTAAGAAATCAAAACAAGCCCCCAAGTCTGCATGAAGGTGCGGCCCTCATTCCGGCTCAGCTGGTAGGGGGCAGATTAAAATTCTTCCAAGGAATTTGGCAGATTGTGTCCAAAATCAATGGATTTAGAGTATTTTCTCTCAAGGATACCGAATAGGATTCAGAGTAAGACCTCCTGTGAGAAGATTTTTTTCTCTCACGCATCCCAGCAAATCCAGTAAAGGCTCAGGCTTTCCTGAAGTGTGTTTCAGACCTGGAGCGTTCAGGGGTAATCATACCAGTTACGTTTCAGGAACAGGGTCTGGGGTTTTATTCAAATCTATTCATTGTCCCAAAGAAAGAAAATTAATTCAGGCCAGTTCTGGATCTGAAAATTTTGAATCGTTATGTAAGAGTGCCAACTTTCAAAATGGTAACTATAAGGACTATTCTGCCTTTTGTTCAGCAAGGGCATTTTATGTCCACAATAGACTTATAGGATGCATATCTTCATATTCTGATTCATCTAGATCATTATCAGTTTCTGAGATTCTCTTTTCTAGACAAGCATTACCAATTTGTCGCTCTTCCATTTGGCCTAGCGACAGCTCCAAGAATCTTTTCCAGGTCCAGGGATCATCAGGCGGAAGCAGTGGATGCGTTGACAGTTCCTTGGTGTTACCAACCTGCTTATATTTTCCCACCTCTAGTTCTTCTTCCAAGAGTGATCTCCAAAATCATCATGGAACAATCATTTGTGTTGCTGGTAGCTCCAGCATGGCCTCACAGGTTTTGGTATGTGGATCTTGTTCGAATGTCTAGTTGCCAACCTTGGCCACTTCCATTAAGGCTAGACCTTCTGTCTCAAGGTCCGTTTTTTCCATCAGGATCTCAAATCATTAAATTTGAAGGTATGGAAATTGAACGCCTAGTGCTTAGTCATAGAGGTTTCTCTGACCCAGTGATTAATACTATGTTGCAGGCTCATAAATCTGTTTCTAGGAAGATTTATTATCGAGTTTGGAAGACATATTTCATGGTGTTCTTCTCATAAATTCTCTTTTTTTACAGTTTCTTCAGGATGGTTTGGATAAGGGTTTGTCTGCAAGTTCCTTGAAGGGACACATCTCTGCTTTTTCTGTTCTATTCACAGAAAGATTGCTAAGCTTCCTGATATTCACTGTTTTGTACAGGCTTTGGTCCGTATCAAGCCTGTCATTAAATCAATCTCTCCTCCTTGGAGTCTTAATTTGGTTTTGAAGGCTTTACAGGCTCCTCCGTTTGAGGCTGAGCCTATGCATTATTTGGACATTAAACTACTTTCTTGGAAAGTGTTGTTCCTTTTGACCATCTCTTCTGCTAGAAGAGTTTCTGAATTATCTGCTCTTTCTTGTGAATCTCCTTTTCTGGTTTTTCATCAGGATAAGGCAGTTTTGCGGATTTCATTTAAATTCTTACCTAAGGTTGTGAATTCTAACAACATTAATAGAGACATTGTTGTCCCTTCTTTGTGTCCTAATCCTAAGAATTATTTGGAGAGATCCTTACATTCTTTGGATGTGGTAAGAGCTTTGAAATATTATGTCAAAGCTACTAAAGATTTCAGGAAGACTTCTAGTCTATTTGTTATCTTTTCTGGTTTTAGGAAAGGTCAGAAGGCTTCTTGCCGTTTCCTTGGCATCTTGGTTAAAGCTTTTGATTCATCAAGCTTATTTGGAGTGGGGTCAAGCCCTGCCTCAAAGAGTTACAGCTCATTCTACTAGATCAGTCTCTACTTCGTGGGCTTTTAAGAATGAAGCTTCAGTTGATCAGATTTGCAAAGTAGCAACTTGGTCTTCTTTGCATACATTTACTAAATTCTACCGTTTTGATGTATTTGCTTCTTCGGAAGCCATTTTTGGTAGAAAAGTTCTTCAGGCAGCTGTTTCAGTTTGATTCTTCTGCTTATGTTTTAAGTTTTTTTTCAGCAGAAAATGGCTGTTTTTATTTTATCCCTCCCTCTCTAGTGACTCTTGTGTGGAGTTCCACATCTTGGGTATTGCTATCCCATACGTCACTAGCTCATGGACTCTTGCCAATTACATGAAAGAAAACATAATTTATGTAAGAACTTACCTGATAAATTCATTTCTTTCATATTGGCAAGAGTCCATGAGGCCCACCCTTTTTATAGTGGTTATGATTTTTTTGTATAAAGCACAATTATTTCCAAATTCCTTTGTTGATGCTTTTTACTCCTTTCTTTATCACCCCACTACTTGGCTATTCGTTAAACTGAATTGTGGGCGTGGTAAGGGGTGTATTTATAGGCATTTTGAGGTTTGGGAAGCTTTGACCCTCCTGGTAAGATTGTATATCCCATACATTACTAGCTCATGGACTCTTGCCAATATGAAAGAAATTAATTTATCGGGTAAGTTCTTACATAAATTATTTTTTTACATTTCTGCGGTGTTTGTGTTTAGCTGTAATTTTCCTTTTACTCATTTAACCCCTTAACGACTCATGTCGTATAGGGAACGTCTTGCACAATCTGGTCTTTAAAGACCTGAGACGTACCCTGTACGACATAGGAGTTTAAAGCAGCTGGAAGCCATCCTGATCGCTTCCAGCTGCTTTCAAGGTATTGCCGTGATGCCTCTATATTGAGGCATCACTGCAATACCTTTTCTGGCACTCCGATGCAGAGAGGGCCACTCTGTGGCCCTCTCTGCATCGGCCAGCGATGGTGCCGATCGTTGGTGGGTGGGAGCAACTGCAGGGAGGTGGGTGGGTGGCCCATGGCTGGTGTGCTTCGGTCGCATTAGTCCCCGGTGCGTGTGGGAGCGCGCATCGGGGCGGGGAAACGTGCGCGCGCATGTGTGCACGCGCACGCCCCCACGATCAGCACTGTTTTGGTATTGTGCTGTTGGGTGGAGTGGGAGGTGTTTGGGAGATCAGGGGGGTGGGAGCGGGAAATACTGTTTGAGAAAGGGATCAGGGGAAGGAGGGGAGGGGAGGGAGTGGGGGGCCATATACAACACAAATAAAATTTAAAAATAAATAAAAAAAATGGACATTATTTTTGAAAAGTGGGTACTGGCAGACAGCTGCCAGTACCCAAAATGGCACCAAATAGTGAGAGGGGGTAGGGATAGAGAGCTGTTTAGGGGGGATTGGGTGGTAAGGGGGGATCCTACACTGCAGAAAATATATAAATGTAAAAAAAAACAAAAAAATAAAACAAACACAAACTTTTTTTTTTATACTGGCAGAATTTCTGCCAGTATTTAAGATGGCGGGGACATTTGTGGGGTGGGGGAGGGAAGAGAGCTGCTTGGGAGGGATCAGGGGGTGGAAATGTGTCAGGTGGGAGGCAGATCTCTACACTAAAGCTAAAATTAACCCTTCAAGCTCCCTACTAGCTACCTAATTAACCCCTTCATTGCTGGGCATAATACAAGTGTGGTGCGCAGCAGCATTTAGCGGCCTTCTAATTACCAAAAAGAAACGCTAAAGCCATATATGTGTGCTATTTCTGAACAAAGGGGATCCCAGAGAAGCATTTACAACCATTTGTGCCATAATTGCACAAGCTGTTTGTAAATCATTTCAGTCAGAAACCTAAAGTTAGTGAAAAAGTGAACGTTTTTTTTAATTTGATCGCATTTGGCGGTAAAATGGTGGCATGAAATATACCAAAATGGACCTAGATCAATACTTTGGGTTGTCTACTACACTACACTAAAGCTAAAATTAACCCTGCAAGCTCCCTACAAGCTACCTAATTAACCCCTTCACTGCTTGGCATAATACACGTGTGGTGCGCAGTGGCATTTAGCGGCCTTCTAATTACCAAAAAGTAATGCCAAAGTCATATATGTCTGCTATTTCTGAACAAAGGGGATCCCAGAAAAGCAATTTATGCCATAATTGCACAAACTGTTTGTAAATAATTTTAGCGAGAAACCTAAAGTTTGTGAAAAAGTGAACAATTTTTTTTTATTTGATCGCATTTGGCGGTGAAATGGTGGCATGAAATATACCAAAATGGGCCTAGATCAATACTTTGGAATGTCTTCTAAAAAAAAATATATACATGTCAAGGGATATTCAGGGATTCCTGAAAGATATCAGTGTCCCAATGTAACTAGCGCTAATTTTGAAAAAAGTGGTTTGGAAATAGCAAAGTGCTGCTTGTATTTATTGCCCTATAACTTGCAAAAAAAGCAAAGAACATGTAAACATTGGGTATTTCTAAACTCAGGACAAAATTTTGAAACTATTTAGCATGGATGTTTTTTGGTGGTTGTAGATATGTAACAGATTTTGCGGGTCAAAGTTAGAAAAAGTGTGTTTTTTTCTCATATTTTCAATTTTTTTTATAGTAAATTATAAGATATGATGAAAATAATGGTATCTTTAGAAATTCCATTTAATGGCGAGAAAAACGGTATATAATATGTGTGGGTACAGTAAATGAGTAAGAGGAAAATTACAGCTAAACACAAACGCCGCAAAAATTTAAAAATAGCCCTGGTCCTTAAGGGAAAGAAATTGAAAAATGGCCTTGTCCTTAAGGGGTTAATGTACCCACACATATTATATACCGTTTTTCTCACCATTAAATGGACTTTTCTAAAGATACCATCATTTTCATTATATCTTATAATTTACTATAAAAAAATGATAAAATATGATGAAAAATGGAAAAAACACACTTTTTCTAACTTTCACCCCCAAAATCTGTTACACATCTACAACCACCAAAAAACACCTATGCAAAATAGTTTCTAAATTTTATCCTGGGTTTGGAAATACCCAATGTTTAGATGTTTTTTTACTTTTTTTTGCAAGTTATAGGGCAATAAGTACAAGTAGCACTTTCCTATTTCCATTTAAAAATAAAATAAAAAAAATAGAGATAGTTACATTGGAACACTAATATCTGTCAGGAATCCCTGAATAACCCTTCACATGTATATATATATATATTATTTTTAGTAGACAACCCAAAGTATTGATCTAGGCCCATTTTGGTATATTTCATGCCACCATTTCACTGCCAAATGCGATCAAATAAAAAAATGTTTTCATTTTTTCACAAACTTTTTCACAAACTTTAGGTTTCTCACCAGCTTGTGCAATTATGGCACCAATGGTTGTAAATGCTTCTCTGGGATCCCCTTTGTTCAGAAATAGCAGACATATATGGCTTTGGCATTGCTTTCTTGTAATTAGAAGGCCGCTAAATGCCGCTGCGCACCACACTTGTATTATGCCCAGCAGTGGAGGGGTTAATTAGGTAGCATTTAGGGAGCTTGTAGGGTTAATTTTAGCTTTAGTGTAGAGATCAGCCTCCCATCTGACACATCCCACCCTCTGATCCCTTCCAAATAGCTCTCTCCCACCCCACAATTGTCCTCGCCATCTTAAGTACTAGCAGAAAGTCTGCCAGTACTAAAAAAAAAAATTCATTCCTTTTTAAAAAAAAATATATATATATATATATATTCAGCAGTGATGAATCCCCCCTTAGCCCACAACCTACCTGATCCCCCCCCAAACAGCTCTCTAACCCTCCCCCCGCTACCTATTTGCACCAATCTTGGGTAATCTTGCGTATAGAAAAATATAGATTTTTTTTTTAAAAAAAAAAAACAACTAATTATATGGCAAACTGGGTGCCATATTTTTCTGTAGTGTAGCTGCCCCCCACCCTCCATTTTACAGGGGCTGAAGTCACTGAATTCTAAAAGAAAAAGGGTGGAATCTTCCAGCACTGAGAGTTCTCTCACAAGGGCCCAATATTGAAAACATCATCAGACCCACAAGAAATTGACTTTATGTCAGCACATAGCGCCATTTGACTTCTTTGTAAGGTGTTACAGAGACAAGAACGTTGAAACCACAAGCTCCGTTGAAAGTGTTGGGAAAAGCCCTCCTGCCATAAGTCACTTCTTCAGGGAGCCTCAGCACTTGGAGATTACCTATACCACATGCCGAGGTCGTGAAGGAGACAAAACATAACAAGAAGGAATACCGTATATACTTGAGTATAAGCCGACTCGAGTATAAGCCGAGACCCCTAATTTTACCCAAAAAAACTGGAAAAGATATTGACTCGAGTATAAGCCGAGGCTGGGAAATGCAGCAGCTCACGGTTTGAGGCATGTGGAAAAGAGGGTCAACAAAAACAATATATTATCAGTATATTCAACAAAAACAATATATAACATTAAAGTATTAACAATAACTTTAAATGTACAAAAACCATAACTCAATAAGCAACCAAGCTAAAACACAAGCATCAAAATCCTTCAAAACTGGATTCCTCCTCCTCATCTGTATGTCCAAACCGAGCTTCAGCAGGCTCCTTACCTCTATCGCGTTTAAGCTGTACTGCGCCTTCTGTGAATGGCGATCCCGGAAGCACCAAAGCCTCGGCCGCGCGCAAGTCCTCGGTAAGTTTTTTTTTTTTTTTTTGTTCACTGGAGTATAAGCCGAAGTGGATTTTTCAGCAAAAAGTGGGCTGAAAAATTCGGCTTATACTCAAGTATATACGGTATGTAGTTTATTATAAGTTTACTTGCACTTTCAAGAAAATCTTGACTATGGCAAGATAATGCTATTACTGGGTATATATATATATATATATATATATATATACCGGTATATATATATATATATATATATATATATATATATATATATATATATATATATATATATATATATATATATATATATATATATATATATATATATATATATATATATAATTTTCAAGTAGAATGTGTAACTGTGCTTATAGTAAGTTAGTAACACTGTTTATGCGTATTAGATTTCAAATTGTTTTTTCTTTGTTTAAAGGAGCAGTTCCTCAAACCCTAACTCTATATACATGTTCTTGTTAGATAGCGGCCGTTGGACTTGGCTATAGCCTCTAGTTAGGATAACTAGAATTTTTTCTGTGTATTTTGTTTTGTCTTACTACTCTTATAACTCCCTAACATATATACATTAAGGATCCAAGAGCGATCCACACCAAGGGTGATATTTATCAATGTGCGAGCGGACATGATACATAGTAGCGTATCATGTCCACCGACATCAATAAATGCCGACAGCATACGCTGTCGGCATTTATCATTGCACCAGCAGTTCTTGTGAACTGCTGGTGCAATGCCGCCCCCTGCAGATTTGTGGCCAATCGGCCGCTAGCAGGGGGTGTCAATCAACCCAATTGTATTTGATCGGGTTGATTTCTGTCCGTGGCCACAGAGCAGGCAGACAAGTTATGGAGCAGTGGTCTTTAGACTGCTGCTTCATAACTTCTGTTTCCGGTGAGCTTGAAGCTCGTCAGAAACATGGGGCATAAAGCTTCATACGTAGCTTGATAAATATGCCCCCATATCAAAAAGGGACCAAAGAAAAAATGTATACCTTCATACTGAATCTACATCATTGTATATGCTTGATGTTTGTAATATGCAGTTCCTCAATAAAATCTTTAAAACTAAAAAAAATAAAAAGTTACTTCCATGGAATGCCCATCAAACTCCCACAGAATGCCTTTTTATTCCTGATGTCAGCAATCGACTTTGTTAATAAAGACAAAAAAAAACACCTTCCTATTAAACCTATAGGAGCTGGGGGATTGTGGGCATATGACAGATATGTATACAATGTTTTATTTATCTGTATTGTATAGTACAATGTTATAATATGTATGTAAAGTTTTGTCAGGATTGTAAAAATTGTGTGTTTTTCTTTTTTTAGGAAGATTTCATGGTCGCGATATTAATATTTAATAAAAGACAGTAGCCAGGAATTCTGTTTTTTATTTCTGAATTACTGATATGAGTTACATAAATAAAAACAGAAGTTGAAGCTACTGTCTTCTATGAAATATTAATATCAAGAACACAAAATCAACGTAAAAGAAAAAAAAAATACAGCAAAGGCAAAGTTGTCAGGATGCCAGGAATCAGACTGAGACGAGAAGTGCACAAATAATCACACCTTTATTAATAGCAAAAAATAATAAAAAGTCCACAAGTCAAATAACAAGCCAGGAATCAAAACCAGAGCTGGTAGTCAGACGAGCTAAGTCAGGAGCCAAAGCGAATAGTTAGACGAGCCGAGTCAGGAGCCAAAGCGAGTAGTCAGATGAGCCAGAATCAGGAACAAGGAGAACAGCAGAGTCAGGAACAAGCCACTGATCAGGAACCAGGAGGGACGTCAGACAGCCAGGTAATACACAGGAGCTCTCACAAAAAACGCAAGGGCAAAGCATACTGAACAGAGGCCCTTTAAATAATAAGTGATGACATCACAATTCTGAGACTGCATCCTGTCTCACATGGATGATGTACACCAGTCTGGCCATAAAAGGAAGTGCAGGAAATTAGCAGCATCACACAGTATGCACCAGAGTCAGCAAGAGAGGTGAGTAAAATGGCTGCCAGCAGCACATGGCAAACAAAACAGGGAAAAAACCCTGACAAAAGTACACGATTTTTACAATCATGATAAGACTTTACATACATGTTATATTATACAATAAAATACAGATAAATTAAACATTGTATACACATTTATCACAATTTACCAGGTCATATAGGCATATCAACAATGTCATAATTCCACTATTGTATTGTAACAAAAGGGGTTGAGGTTCTTTTGACACATGTAAATTATATTACCATACAATATTGTGTAAAGGGGTCATTTACATTACCCCTTCAATATAGATGGTGATGCTGCTTTGAATATATCGCCAGCATCATCACTAAGATGTATAGTAAAACGCCTCTCTGCGAGACTGCCTTCACACACTGATGTCAGCAGTTTTGAATATTTCACCGGCAATCTCGATCCCACAACAGATCCCTTTTGAATATATCGGCAAATCGCGGATGTTTCGATCATTAGGGCCAATATTCTAGACAGGCAAATAAGGGTTGTAGGGTCAACTGGTCCTAGTATAAGTTCTATCCCTTTGACTTTGGCTATTACTTACTCCTTAATCTTTCCCCTCTCAAGCTATAAAGCAGGACAAGACACAGATTTAGTGGCAAATTATACCCTTGCGCATTACAATACGTTGTCGGCATCCGCACATTTTAATCAACTGCGGGTGAAGACTACGTGTCGTCATTTGGAGGGGAAGCGCTCAGAGTTCATTGTGGTCCCCCTCCCCTCGCACTCTCACCTAATCCCTGCATGATAAAACGTAAAACCTGAAAGTGTCAGCAAACAGAAGAGGGCTTAAGAGAGATGGGTTTGAAAGGTAATTTCATGCTCGTTCAAACAGTGTTTGTCTTGGGGGTTTAAGTATAAACACTGTTTTTTAAAAAGTAAAAAAGGACACACATTTGTTTAAGCACAACATATAACTACCCCTCTAACAGGCTATCAAAAAGGCCTAGAGACCCCTTGTTTTAAAGCCCAGAAGCCCATCTTAAAAGTAAATCACTTATATAAGTTTTAATAGCCAGTTGAAAACAGTGGTAAAAGAGATCACCTGGCATAACAAATGTGCATGGGAGCCCCTATGTACAGATCAAAGTTAAATAACTATACTATACTATATATTTATATGTGGTTTACCCCTTCTTTTTACTATAATGTTTAGCGGGGAAAACGCACACTATTTTTTATAACCTTGTTTATTAAAGAAAATAATGGTATAGTTTGAATCTTCTGGGTCTCCTGAAAAAAAGATATATATGTGTGGGTTTCTCGCTGAAAATGACCTACAGTAGGTCCTACATATCATCAACATCTAAAAATTGCAAAATAACTCAGCACTAGATGTGTGCATAAGCAAAAATTTAGTTTCGGAAGATTTGTCCGAAATGAAATTTTAAACCCTTTTGGGTCATCTGACTTTTGTTAGCTATTTAATTAGTTTCAGACAAATTTATTTAACAAACATTCCTTTGCTAAGTTCATCAAAAAACAAATTAAATGCCTAAAATAACACTAAACCCCTATTGCAAAAAACCCTACTCTATTTACTCCATTTTATTAACCCCCTAAGCCCTAAACCTACACTACTTAACCCCTAAACCACTGCAACCTGATTTAAAATTTAATTGGAAAATCAGCCAATATAAATGCAAGAACACTCCTATAAAATGGGAAAACCTGCATTCAAACTTCATTGGGGTGCGGTGACAGCAGGAAAAAGGATCAGGTGGAAGAAAAGAAGAAGATGTCGGAGTGGAACACCCCAGAGGATCGCTGGAGAAGAGGACCACCATGGAGAAAAGGAAGGTTTTGTTTTTACTGTTAGTGTTTTTTTAAGGATAGGGTTTTCTATGGGGGCTTTTTTATTTTTTAGGGTACTTTAGTTTTGGTTTAGAGCTTTATTATTTTTGTGTTTTTTTTTTTTAACTGGTAGTGTTTTTTTTACTTTTTGTAGCTTAGGGGGTCTTAAGTTAGGGGTCTTGGGGGGGGGTTAGCTGTTAGGGGATTAATAGAGTAGGGGGTTTAATGCAATGAGGATTGTGGTGGTTTAGGGGTTAATAGAGTATGGGGTTTATTGCAATGGGTGTTGTGGCTGTTTAGGGGTTAATGGAGTAAAGGTTTATTGTGATGGAGATTGTGGCGGTTTAGGGGTTAATAGAATAGGGTGTTATCACAACAGGGTTGTGGTGGTTTAGGAGTTAAAAGAGAAGGGGTTATTAGGATTGGGGTTTTATTGCAATGGTGTTGTGGCAATTTAGGGGTTTATATAGTGTAGTGTGGGTTTTTGCGATGGGGGTTGTGACAGTTTAGTGCAGAGGGTATTTGTGATGGGAATGCAGCAGTTTAGGGGTTAATACAGTAGGTTTTATTGTGATGGGTTGTGGCACTTTAGGGGTTAAGGGAATAAAGGTTTATTGCAATGAAAGTTGTGGCGATTTAGCTAACAATAGAGAAGGGGGTTTATTGGGATGAGGGTTGTTGCGGTTTAGCGGTTAATAGAGTAGAGGAGTTATTGCGATAGGGTTGTGGTGGTTTAGGAGTTAATAAACTAAGGGGTTATTGCGATGGGGTTATGACGGTATATCAGGTACTCAATATATACCACTTCAAATGCTGCATAGCACCTGTAAAAAATACAGGCTCGGCTATCAGGGTCACTGACCTATAGTTCCACCTACGCTCTGTGCACTACACAGTCAAAACCATGCACCAATGCTGGCATTCATTTATCGCTTCAAGGGGTTTGCCTTACCACCAAATAACAGAAACGCCCATCAGTAACTGTTAAATGGGGATACCCCAGCATTTTTACTCATGTGATAATTGTGCCAATTCATAAGGATCGCCTAGCCCGACATTCACTTCTGACTGGACTCATTGTCCTTTGT
The DNA here is from genome assembly GCF_027579735.1 of Bombina bombina. Classification (NCBI taxonomy): domain Eukaryota; kingdom Metazoa; phylum Chordata; class Amphibia; order Anura; family Bombinatoridae; genus Bombina; species Bombina bombina. The sequence continues at coordinate 516,721,473 of NC_069499.1, read as the reverse complement.
GGCCCTCTTGCTGATATTGACTGTTGTACTCTGTAGGGATGGGTGGGTGGGAAAGAAGACAATTAGTAATCTGCAGCACCTAACTCAGGTAAGTCCCTTAATACCCCTACCTAGCTACAAACCCTCCCATAGCTACACCTACTTTCTTTTGTCTGAATGCCCGGAGCTCCTCCCTCCCCTACAAAACTCACAACAGGGAGGGGAGAGCTGTAGATAGTAACTTACTGTCCCCATTGTTCCACCCACTTATTGTCTTCCCTGCCTATTCAGCACTTCACACCCTTTTTACAATATATGTCTAAGGGGTGTTGCCTGCATTTCTGTATAAGAAGGAGAGACATGCTCAGTGCTATATAGTACTGCAATATATAAGATTTTTGTTACACTTACACTTTGTGTTTTGTATTTTACATTACTTTACACTTCAGATTGGGTCATTTCAATATTATTACATTTAAGCTGTGCACTTCCATTTTTTTATTTTTTATTTATTTTTTATTTTTTTTTATTGAGGTTTTATAATACATGCATAAGAAAAGAAAACAAACATTGCCTCATATTGCCAATAGTAAACATGTCAACATATATAGAACGAAAACAATTGCAAGACAGTGTACAAATATAGGAGAGCGATGCTAATCAAACCTCTATTTTATACATTTTCGATCTTAATTTGACAGACTAATTAGAAGGCCACTCATGGACCCTTTTAGGTATACTAAATGAATCGGTATATTAGTCTGGAGAGTAGCCACTTTTGGGCTTTATGATAGTTGGGGGGAAGTAGGGAACAAGTCAGCGGGTAAGCACCGCTCGGAGTATGGAAGAAAGGGGGAAAAAAAAGGGAGGGGGGGGGCAGAGGTATCAGAAATAAAGTTCCTATGACTCTTGTTCAGTATTAAAGTGCCAATGACATTATAAGAAGTCATGACAGAATATGTTATAGTAGATAATATGAAAACATATAAATATATATAAATATATTTTGTATTAAGGAGCCTCTCTGGATATTTTATAGTACCTGTTAAACTGTTGTTTATAGAACATACTGTGTGTTAAAACAAATGAATCAAAACATAAAAAATGCAAGACCAAATATTTGCTATCTAAACTAGTTTCTGTAGGTAGCTTACCCAAATATGCTGTACATAATAAATAGTATGACTCTGCTACCCTGTGGGAGCCAGCTGGGATCTGGGTCTAAGGCCTAAACCTGAATATACATGGGCCTCTAGACATTAGCAAGTTAAGAGATAAACATCATTGGCGCAATTGCAGATAAGCATTTAACTAGAGAATGAACATATAAAATCTAACAGCATGAGGTAAATTAGGAAAACTTAGCTATTATAATGTAGACTAGTGTTAAATAAAAGATAGCTTAATGCATTATAAGTCTCAAATCGCACAGTACAGTGCACATACATATAAATGCCTACATTAAAGGTGACAGCAAACTCTTAGGCTGCTTGATCCAGTACATAAAGAGGTAGATAACTAAATCTGTCTCATATACAACATATACAAAACATAGACATATACAAAAATATAGACATATACAAAAAGCTAGCTTGAGAACACATGTATACATATATCTGTGAGTCCAGGATCAATATACATGTTTTGCTAAGAAATACCTGGTTGTGAGATAGAGTTCTTTATAGGCACTATACTACAGCAATCACAGAATTAGCCCAGTTTAAACAGTTAGAAACATATTATTATTGAGAGATGCAATCCTGCCTACAAACCAGTGTTTAATTACCTAACTCTGCAAAACTATAGACACCTTATATAACACAGGTCAGGGGGGGTATATGGGAATTAAACTTACTGTCTCGGATATCAGCATTAGTGATGAGACCTTGAATGGGAGAGATTTCACTAGAATCTAGGAAAGCTTAACTATGAAGGCTATACTGCAGAGGGTATGTAGTATATAGTAGGCATAATCGTTAACTGTACTAAAAGTGTCAGCCCGACTCAGCTACGGCTCAGCCTCTGCCTTTATTGGGGCTGTTATTATAGGACCGGTTGTGGGTCTAATTATGGGGTCTAGGCCCCTGATGTAGCGTATCTGATGGCCACTCAATTAAGAGATAACTATCTAAATCTGTCTGTCACAAATGGGGATATAACTTGTAAACACATATACATTATAAACATTTACCCCATATAAAGCTATAGGCCAATGTGTCCTAGGAGGCCAGTATATTAAATATAACACACAACAATATAATGCCAGAACCCCATTAACTGTCTAGCTTCTGCTAAATGGCATATTCAATGAATTCTCATAGCAATATCTACAACATAGAGTAAACTTGCATCATCAAATAAGTGTATTCACATAATGTAAGCTAAATAAGTATAAGCCAGAAACAGCATTGTACTGAGATAGAGAGCATTGTGTAACAAAGGGTTCTAAAACATTGATAAAACCACACAATATGTATTAATAAAATGTCTGAGGGAGACATCAGTCCCCAACATGAGTCCAATATGTCCGTTCAGGATCTAAAAACCAATTCAAACTCAGGGATCATCATTAGGACTTGTAGACAAATGTCATTGTGTATATGTAGACCTGACCTGCACAAACTTTAATAGGTATAATACTGTATTTACCCAATCCCTTTTCGAAAAGGAGTGTAATTGAAGGGCTGCGTAGTGGGGAGGCCTAGTAGAGGATGCAGCAGTTCCAGCGGGCATTTCAGGGCCATAGGAATGATGTAAGTGAACAGACTTAGTGTCCAATCAGGCTTTATCTCCCACCTCAAAAAGATAGGGTCCTGTAAGAAAGGACCAGTAGAAACATAAGGACAGGTTGGTAGCTGCATAAGAACCGTGAGTGCAGCGACTTTTGCGAGCGTTTTTGGGCTAGAGCCCTGTCCGGGACCAACTGGGCAATAACTCTGACCAAGTGAATTTGCCCCCACTGAGAGAGTACCCTCCTTCAAGAAGAGATACTCCCGACATCTCGCATCAAGCTCCATCGAATCGCGGTATGTGTAGAGAGCTTGCGTGCGATCTGGATATGGGACTTCCATATTGTACTCGCCTGTCAGACATCCAGCTCCTTCCATCTCACTTAGGCTCTCCTGAGCCCCACCGGAGGCCAGTACTTCCCGGTAGACCTTGGATTCTGTAGTGCTTATCACGGGGATAGAGGAGGAAAATGCCAACCTTATTTCTTTAGTAAGTTCCCCCGCCTGTCGATCTAGCTGATCTTCTAGGGCTCTGAGTAGGATTCTTAGCTCGAGCTGCATGGCTCAACTGTCAGAGGTGCGCTTCTCGCAGCGAGCTAGACCGGGGCACCTTATAATATATCCAGGAGATGCTTGCTGGGACTTTCTATGCCGGGATTCCTATGCCGCTCTTGCCACAAAACGTATTAACGTTATACAGCTCGTGGGTCTATAAAAAGATGGCCGCTGTAGTGTGATTCTTGTGCCAGGCCTCACTGTTAGTTTTTGATGCTAACCTCCTCCTAGACTTCGATATAGATCAAGTCTCATACAGATTGTTCTGTGTAATCATTAATGCTCCTTTTGGGTAAGTTTGTGGAGCCGAGGGGTCATGGGAATAAGATAAAATAATGCTCTTTTACAGAGCTGCAGAAAGATGCGACCACTCGGCTCCTAGGCTAGCTCCGCCCCCCCCCCACTTCCATTTTTTTATTTTAATATTTTTTAGATTTAGATACAGCAGTGATTAAGTTTTGAAAGTCTATGTGTTACTTTAACAAACACTTTGTATATTTCTATGTATATTTACAAATTACATTGCACTTTGTATTTTCTCTATTGTAAAATAAAACAAAGTTTCAGAAAGTAGGAGGGGCAGGGGATTTTCCTGGGCTGAACAAGGGAGTTCCTAGGGTATGTCTGGAGCTCTCTCAAAATTCCTGTGAGATGATGTAAGCATTTTAAACTGGTTTCACTGGATTATCTTGCCAGCAGTATGGAGGTGAAGTTTGCTCAAAATTCACAATACACTTATTCAACTGACAGAAAAGTAATATATACTAAACTTCACTAGATGAGACATGGTTTTTCATGCCGACTCTCGCAGGGGTTGCCCTCATGGAATTATCTTTAAAAGGGGCAGTTCCTGCGAGTGGTAAGATGTTTTCTGTAGAAAGTAATGAAGCTCGCTGGAAAGGGAAATTTTGCTGGGTAGAGCAAAGTTATCAGAGAGCAGGAGGCGCAATTTAAAAATTAAATCCTGCATCAAAAACAAATCACATTACACTACTTTCTGTATATAGCATTTTACAATCGACTGTACTTTGGCATGCATCTGTTTTTCTATTAGGGAATTAAGTATTTTGCGTATTTTGTCACAAACTCACCACCAAATACGGAAATGCAGGGAACACCCCTTGGAGAAGTATAGCAAAATCTGCCTTTTAAGAATTTCACTAGGGATCTCACAGTGCTGGAGGATCATTTTAGATCATCTCATCTGAATGGAGAACTTTAGATCATCAGGCTCCAAGCAGGAGAATCTTTTATCATCAGGCTCTATAAGACAGTTTTGCACACTATGGGCCTGATAATATAACGCTCTCCACTCTGGCAGGATAATCTAAGAGGTCTTGTCAGTAATATGAGGTCCCTACATTAGATTGATGCAAATATTTTCCTGTGTGTAACCCAGATTTAGACTATGCAAATCTTTCTCCTGTGTGTCACCCACGTTCAAACTGTCCAAATATTTTCCTGTGTGTCACCCTGGTTCAGACTGTGTAAGTGTCAATAGTATTCAACAGAATGAATAGATGCAGCCCAGATTGTGAAGTCATCACAAGTGTCTAGAAGCAATATTCTTTTAAAATAACTTTTTTACCTTTCCAGCTGCATGATATAGAAAGGTGTGCTATTTGCAGTTTAATATAAGGTAAGACTTTAAGAAGACTAAGACTGTCTTTTTACAGAATGCTCAACACATTTTAAATATGATCTTGCTCTTACGAGGCCTTTCTGCCCCTTATGAGTGCCTATGATTCTAGGTTGATGGTAGAGAATGAGACAGAGAGAGAGAGAGAGAGAGAGAGAGAGAGGTAGGTAGAGGATGATTGAAGAGAGGAGTGAATTTATGAATAGTTTATTATTATCGGTTATTTGTAGAGCGCTAACAGTTTCCGCAGCGCTATGAACAGAGGTATGATTTGTAAGGTAACATGTATAGGGAACAAGTGGGTAGAGGGCCCTGCCAAGAGTTGCACTGTTGTGAATCAGCTTTAATAAACATGATCTACAAACAGCCGGGCTCATTGGCTTACATGCTAAGGGGTTCACAAGGATAACAAAGAAGGTGAAGAAATGAGGTTAGAAAAGGTTAATGCATATTATATGCATCCATGAACAGTAGAGTCTTTAAAGAATGATTGCAATTTTAAAAACTAGGGGAGAGTCTTGTGGAGCGAGGCAGAGAGTTCCACAAAATAGGGGCCAGTTTGGAGAAGTCCTGTAGATGGGAATGTAACAAGAGAGGAGGAGATGATAAGGTCATGAGTAGACTGAAGGGGGACAGGAGAGAGAGTATCTGGAGACAATGTCTTAGATATAGGGGCAGAGAGGTTCAGCAAAAGAAGAGCAACAGTAAGGAAGTAAGGAAGATTAGCCTGGCAGAGGTATTCATTATGGATTGCAAAGGAGAAAGATGGCAACTAGGGAGACAAGACCAGAGAGGAACGAGATCAGTCTTGACAAAGCCTACACTACGGTGAAACGCGTAGACGTGTTTTCGAAGGAGCTACTAAAAGAAAGAATCTGGAAAAGCAATTAGCCGTGCAGGCCACAACCCACTTGATACTCTGCGCAGAGTTTTGAAAACGGAATCCAGATTATCAGCATTGGCATCTAAAGAAAGGAGTATACAAGCAGGCACCGGTACACCTATAGCGAAGTGGACACCTGGAGAGACCATATTGGTAGTGCTCATTGTGGATGAAAATTGTTGACACTATTACATCAAGGTCAGAGGTGAGAGCGTTATCCGACAGGTCGATACAGGGCCAAAAGGACGCCATAAAATCCACGCTGGAGATCGCAAACAGAGGGTGACTGGTAATGTATACCTGCTTGTAATTACCTATCCTGCACTGAACTTTGCAGCACTGAAAGTTTATATTTTATAATGCTACAAGTTTTTACACGGAATCACGATTGAGTGTTTTTGGAGTTACCCCTCCACTCGCGTGCAAATAATAACTGTTTACCAACAACTACTAACTTTTAATTTCAAGCACACGAACTACTCTTATGCATATTAATGCGAAAATTTCACATCAGTAATTGCTGAGCTCTATTAAGATAAAAGGTGGAGTAAGAAACACTGAGGAGTGAGCAATATAAATTGCAACATTGTAGAGTGGACTGCAATAAGTGACTTGCAACTTTGTAAAGGTGGAGTGCTACCAAGTGTATATCCTAAAGTATACCTTTCTTTTCTTTGAAGGTTTTTATTGTTGAGGAGGCGGAGACGTCCTCTCCTCAGTTTTTTGTCTAGATACCCATTTGTAATTTTGAATGGTTTTCTCTACGAACAATCTATCTATGAATGGTTTTAATTTTAAATGTTTTTATATGTGCAATTAGCATCAGCATAGTATGCATATGTATGTATTGATTCGAAAATTTGTCTAATTAAATATCAGCTTATTTTACTCATATGTTTTTTACATTTATTTAATTTAATTTATTCGATTATTATACCATATAGCTTTTGACCAATTGATTAACATCCCTAGCTATCCTATATTTTATATAGGTGAAGCGCTGTTTATACCTTTTTCTTTGACAGAGAGGAACGAGTTGCAATAGTCAAGGCGGGAAATTATGAGAGAGTGGATTACGGTAGGAATTAGCCAAAGACTGGATGTGAGGAGTGAAAGAAAGTTCTGAGTCAAGTGTGACCCCAAGCCATTGGGTGTGCAGGGTTTGGGAAATGTTGCTATTATCAACAGTTATAGAAATATAGGAGGTGGGGATTTTGAGAGAAGGGGGGAAAATAAGGAGCTCAGTTTTAAAAAGATTTAGCTTAAGGTAAGTAGAGGACACCCAAGATGAAATATGAAAAAGACAGTTACTGACAAGAGTTAGCAAGGAAGGGGGTAGATCTTGTGCAGAAAGGTAGAATTGGGTATCATCATTCATCAGCATACAAATTATATTGAAATCCATGGAGCCTTGTGATACTCCAACAAAAAGTGGTAGAGGGGCAGAGAATGCACTAGAGAGGGCTACACTAAAGGTATGGTTAGAAAGGTAGGAGGAGAACCATGAGAGGGCTGTGTTGCAAAAGCCGAAGGATTGGAGGATTTAGAGCAAAAGAGGGTGGTCAAAAGTATAAGGCTGCAGATAGATCAAGAAGGATTAACAGAGAGAAGTTGCCTTTTGATTTGCTGTAAGTAGGTCATTAATAACCTTAACAATTTCTGTCTCTGTTGGGAGCAAAATCCAGATAGTTAGTCAAGGAGGTAGTTTAATGTGAGGAAATGTAATATACGTGTATACACTACCCTTTCAAGACGTTTTGAGGCAAGGGGAGTAGGGAAATAGGGCAGGAGTTGGCTAGGGATTTTGAATTGAGAGAAGGTTTTATGAGGATAGGTTAAAAATGTGTGTGTGAGGAAATGGGTAAGGGTAGGAGAGAGGGAGGGGGGTAGCTGTGAGGGGATGGGATCGAGCGGACAAGTAGTGAGATGAGAGGACGATATAAGGGCAGAAACTTCTTCCAATGTAACAGTGGCAAAAGAGCTGAATTTTTGGGTATGTAGGTTTTGGATGACTTTGAGGGGGTTGGAGACTGATAGTATTGTAAGAGGTGATTTTGATTCTGATGGAATCAATTTTGTTGTTGAAGTGGCTGGCAAAATCTTGAGCAGAGAGTGAAGTTGTAGAAGGAAGTGGAGGTGGACAGAGAAGGGTATTGAGTGGAGAACAGATTTTTTTGGGTTTAGAGAAAAGAGTAGAGCTAAGAGAAGTAGACTTGCTTGAGAGGTTAAGTGCAGAATAATGGGAGCTCAAGATGAACTAGTAGTGAATAAATCAGCTGAACACCTAGATTTTCTCCAATGTGGCTCAGAAGTTCAGGAACGTCTGCAAAGGTGGCATGTCAGAAGAGTATGCAAGGGTTGAGTATAAGTGTATATGACTGCAACACGTATAAAGAGGGGAGAGTATAAAAGCGTATCATGTGGGTTTCGAAGGAAGAAAACGTGAGGGAAGAGATGGGTTGGAATTGGTGAAAGGTGCAACAGGAGAAAAGTAAAATACCTACACCATCTCCTTGTCTGTTTCTAGACCTAGGGGTGTGGCTGAAGTGGAGACCCCATGTGACAATGCAGCAGGCGAGGCTGTGTCTAAAGGAGAGAGCCAGGTTTCTGTGAGAGCCAGAAGTTTGAGGGAGTGGGTGATAAAAGGGTCATGAATAGAAGTGAGTTTGTTGCAAACCGAGTGAGAGTTCCAGAGTGCACAAGAGAAGGGGGTGTTGGCTTTAGAAACAAAGAGGTATTTGTGTAAGGTTTCCAGGGTTTTGATTTCTAGAACTATGGGAAGGCACACATGGGTGGGCGAGGCTAGGATGTTTTGGGGGGGCCAGGACTAGAGGAGATATCACCAGCAGCTAGTATGAGCAGGAGAGAGAGTGGTATTATATGAGATACAGATTTGCAGTATTGAGAGTGTTTTTTGGGATGAGGTACAGGGAGGAGAGAGAGTTTAAGAATGTGTGCAATTCATAAGAGCAATAGTGAGGTGAGGGTAAGAGAGATGGGCCAATGAATAGTGCAGGTGGTGAGGGGGAAGGAATAAATTAATAAAGTAGTTTGTTATAGAGACAAGAGGTGGCAAAAACAAACATAAAGATATTGAGCATTTTTACAAAAATCATCACTCCTTTACATCACCCCAATCTAGTCTAGTCCAAAACGATCTCATCCGCTCCCTTAGCAAGTTCTACTAATTAAACAGTTAGTAGCAGGCGTGTATACGTGTTATGTTAATCATATTTCAAAGCACTTGTTATTCTAACTTTACAAGTGTTTCTCCCAACAAAATGAAACACGGTGTATAGTCTCTCACAGACAGTTTCACACACTCCGCAATGGAATGAGCCCCCCTCCTTACTTCAAGATAAGATGCTGTTTGGGAACAAAACAGTAGAGAATCATGTGTAACAACTTAAAGGAATTTTAATTAAAGGCATATATGTGCTAAATATGAATATATACTGTATACTATGTATATCCCTTTAATGACTGATGATGAACCATTGGCAATAAGCCGATGAAATGGCTTTAATATTTCCTACTAATGAGTTTGTACCATTTATCTATCATCACTTTATGTGACTATCTATTCTTGCGTATTTGTAGAGTGGCATGATCTGCCATTCCCAGCCAACTGTTTACCCTTTACACGTTCTGAACTACCAGCGCTCAGCATCCCAGTCTTGAGATTTATTCCACTGATACATACAATACTATCGTACTTTCTCCTACCATAGATGTAATAAGAGTATTTACTATTCTCAATGTTACCATTAATATTATCTATATTGTCACATGCTTTGTGCTCTTAGAAACTCATTTGGGGCCTAATGGTTTAGAGTTTTTGTCTCACTATATCTAGCCTAATATATATGCTTAGTGCTAGCTATAGGATAATTGGTTTAGATAATAATTATTCTTATACCATATATCTCTATATATACTTAGCATACTATTATTATGCTTTACTATTGCTTAGCAGCCCCACATGTACTTCCAATACATGATCTGTTTAAACAATAAAATCCTCCTAAGATACCACATACCATTAGAAATACTGAGCTCTCTACGTTCTAGACCTGATGCCATATGCCTATCAGTAGTTTTGTCAGAGTGAAGGGCAACATATCTATGGTTATTTTTGGTTGCTTTATCTATGAACAAGCCAATCATGATAGGATTTCTTTAAACACATGTATAACTTTAAGTATAACTGAGGGTTTTTTTTTTTCAGCTATTTTTTAGCTATACATTGAGCTAAGGATATACTGTATATATATATATATATTTTTTTTTTCAGGCTTATATGAGAAATAGGAAGCTCCCTTTGTCTATGTAGTCATGTGATAACTACTATGGTAAATTCAACAATCATTTTAATTATTTGTTTAAATACAAATGTTCATGAATTGTTTGTATATTACTTGAATCCCTATCTCTGTGTATATTAGCTATGTCACTTTAATACCAGTCCGGTGCACAGTTAGTTAAAAATCCTTTACTTAGTATAAATGGTCATCTAGCTCCTGTCATTTATTCAGTGCACTAGGGGTTAATATTATTTAGCAAACAACGCCCTCTCTTCAACCAATCAGAGAATAGTATAACCTTTTTAAACCGATACAATTTTAAGGTGTACAGGTTTACGATTACGGCTGAATAGCCGAAACTAGTCAGACCTTTTCATCCCTGTTCTATGTGTCCTGCTGCCGCTGGAATTTTATTCATGTATAAATAAAGATGAACTTTTTTACTGGATGAGGTTTGCGCTCTTTTTGTCTGCAATTTCAATTATTGGATTACAAGGAATCCTTTTTGCAGCCTCCTCCTATCCAAGTCCCCTTTCCTACCTATTTGCAGAAACAGCTTCGTTTTGGAAGCACATCACTTTGACACGAAGGAATCACCACGGAGCGGTTCAGCCAATGGGCTCGCAGTTCCACACACACCCCCTGACTGGACGTCATGCCTAGGCGCCGGGAAGCTTGAAACAGAGAAGCATCAGCGGTGATACACGCCAAGCGCAGGATCTCTATCAGCGAAATCCCGGTGCAGCTATTGAGCAGATGAATGTTCATGACTAGAGAGGATATCGGCAGAAGGGTGAGTTTTGCTTCACTCTACTCCGCTATTGTGGATGCCTTTTTTTCCTAACTGCTGGGGGTGTTTGCTGTGTAGAACTGCTGGGGCATATACCGCTATGGACAGATTGATCTTTGTGGCCTATTGAAGATTTCTCAAGCTTGGTTTGGAATATTACGCTTGCCAGAGACACACTAGTATCAATTTGGGAAATTTTCTCAGTGTTATTAGAGAATCATGTGTAACAACTTAAAGGCATTTTAATTAAAGGCATATATGTGCTAAATATGAATATATACTGTATACTATGTATATCCCTTTAATGACTGATGATGGAATTATTCCGTCATGGAACAATTGAGCCAACTGAAGCTGTGTCCTTAAGGGGTTAAATATATTATATACTAAGTAATATTGTGATAAGATACACTGCTAAGAAATTGACTATTGATTCATTGGGGCCCATTTAACAAGCTCCGTACGGAGCTTGTGGGCCCGTGTTTCTGGCGAGTCTTCAGACCGCTGCTCCATAACCCTGTCCGCCAGCTCTGAGCAGGCGGACAGGAATCGCCGGAAATCAACCCGATCGAGTACGATCGGGTTGACACCTCCCTGCTGGCGGACGATTGGCTGCGAGTCAGCAGGGGGCGGCGTTGCACCAGCAGCTCTTGTGAGCTACTGATGCAATGTTAAATGCGGAGAGCGTATTGCTCTCCGCATTTAGCGAGGTCTTGCGGACCTGATCCGCACTGTCGGATCAGGTCCGCAAGACCTTTGATAAATAGGGGCCATTATTTGTACATGGAATTATTAATATTTTCCATCAGTTACACCATTTTTTATCTTATTTTCATTTGTTTTATCTTACAATGCATTGTAAACTCAAATTATAGATAATCACCTAGATTACGAGTTTTGCGTTGCGGCTTTTAACGCTGAAAAAATGGAAATTTCAGCGTAAAAGCAGTAACGCTGCTATTGGAAGTCATGTCGGTAAAGCTATACCACAAGCATTTTAGCCTGTAAAGCAACGTCAATTTTTTTTTTGGGGTAGCTTTGGGCTTTGAAAAAGAGCTAAATGCCCTTTTAAGGCCAATGCAAAAGAGCTAAATGACCTTTAAAGGGCAATGCCCATACAAATGCCCCTTTAGGGGCAATGGGTAGCTCAGGTAGCTCAGGAGTTAGGTTTTTTATTTTGGGGGGTTTGTTGGGTGGTGGGTTTTACTGTTGGGGGGACTTTGTATTTTTTTATTCCAAATTCTTTTTATTGAGGAGTTTAGGAAATTATACATAAAAGTATCAGCAAATACAAACTTATCAACCACATTCCAGGTTGATTAACATTATCAAACTCAAATAACTGATTTCTTATAAGGTTGAGGGGAAATCAAGGAAAGTCAGGGTAACATAAATAAAAGGAGGATAAAGGAAAAATAAAAGGAAAGTGAAAGGGATAAATGAAAATAAAATAGGAGTGTTGGCTCATGTCTGTTCCAGCGGAAATCATATACAAGTGCTAAAAGTCTGAATTAGAATGAAGCTTATGCAAAGTGAACATCAAAAATTAGGTCTCCAATGGTGAGTTGATGAGAGGCACTAAAGCCCTATCTCCGCATGCGGGCGACCTGTCATAATTGGATTTAAGGTACTGTTCCCACATATCTTGTGCAATTATAAAATGGTCTCTATTATCTAGTCTGAATGCTCTGTATTCTTCTAGTTCTAGAAGGTCTGAAACCTTGGCCCTCCACTGTAGTAGATCATGGGGTTCTGGGGACTTCCAGTTTTTAGCAATGAGAGATTTGGCGCTATTTGTGAAAATACGAAACAATATATTGTGGGTTTTGGGAGGAAGCTTGACACTCTTATTCAGGAGAAACAGTAATGGGTCACAGGGGATTGCTTTTTGAAAAACCTTCTCTATTTCCCCAATGAGAGATCTCCAAAAGGAATTGATAACATTACACCACCACCACCACATGTGGCCCATACCGCTACCTACACGGCCACAACGCCAACAGCGATTATTAGTTGTGGGATATAGTTTATGCATGCAACGTGGTGTGAGATAGGGGGGACTTTGTATTTTTTTACAGGTAAAAGAGCTAATTTATTTAGAGCAATGCCCTACAAAAGGCCCTTTTAAGGGCTATTGGTAGTTTATTGTAGGCTAGGGGGTGTTTTTATTTTGGGGGGGCTTTTTTATTTTTATAGGGCAATTAGATTAGGTGTAATTGTTTTTATTTTTGATAATTTCGTTTATTTTTTGTAAACTTAGTGTCTTTTATTTTTCATGATGTTAGTGTAAATTATTATTGGTAAACTTAGATTTTTTAAAATTTTTCGTAGGATTTGTTTTTTTTTAGTTGTAATTTAGATTTTTACATTTTTTTCTTAGTGTTAGGTTTTTTTAAATTTGTAATTTAGATATTTTAATTGTTAGTATTTTTTATTTTATTAGATTAGTTATGTTAGGTTAATTTATAGTTTAATGTTAGGTTTATATGTATTTCACAAGTAAGTTTTTATTTATTTAAATAGAGTTATATTGTAATTTTAATTTAAAGTTAGGTGGGTGTTAGGTTTAGGGGTTAATAGTTTAATTTAGTGTTTTGCGATGTGGGGGCCGGCGGTTTAGGGGTTAATAAGTTTATTTAGGGGCGGAGATGTGGGAGGCCGGAGGTTTAGGGGTTAATAACTTTATTATAGTGACGGCAATGTCGGGGAGCAGCGGATTAGGGGTAAATAGCTTTTATTAGTGTCGGCGTTGTCAGGGGCAGCAGATTAGGGGTTAATAGCTTTATTTATGTGTGGGTGATGTCGGGGGCAGTAGATTAGTGGTGTTTAGACTTGGGGTTTATGTTAGAGTGTTAGATTTAAACGTGACTTTTTTTTCCCCATAGACATCAATGGGGTTGCGTTATGGAAATTTTTCATTCCGCGATCGCAGGTGTTAGGTTTTTCTTCTAACACTCTCTCCCCATTGATGTCTATGGGGGAAAGCGTGCATGAGCATGTCAAAGCAGCCCTTGGATTTTGTGAGGTATGGAGCTTAACGTAACCATATCGCACGCACAAGGAGGCTTTTCAGAAACTCGTAATGGCAGTGATATGGAGGGTGAAATAACGCAACTTTTGTTGTGTTCGTTTCGCACCCTGTTTAGCGCTAAACTCGTAATCTAGGTGAAAGTATGTAGTTCAGCTCAACAAAAAGATCCCCAGTTGTCTAAAACAGAAGGTGGGTCTGCTCTGGAAACTGTTGTAAACCTAAAATCTAAGGTGGTTGTCATAAGATTTCCAGGGGGTGTGAATATGGTGACTGCATCATCAATCTATTACACAAGATTGCATTTCTTTTACAAACACAAGCTAGAAATAATTACCTACCTTGTGTTTTTATTAGCGTTAACAGCTGTCCTCCCATTATTGATAAATTAATCCATTTCCTTTCAAGCAGTCAGAGGATATCAGCAATACTGAGTACATCCCAGAATCATCACCACAAGAACACGCAGGCTAACAGCTTAAGAAGATTCATGCCTCAATGTCATATAGAGACACATAACTTAAACCTGCAGAGACATAACATACAGTCATTACAATAATATAAACCACTTTATATTATTATATATATATACTGGTATATATTTCCTGCATGTTTCACTTTCCTCTTCTCATTGATATGTGATATTCATCTCTAATCATGTGTGGCAGTGAGTAGCATATTTATAATTGTTATTCTATTTTTTAAGTTCTTCTCAACTTTTTCATACAGAAGTTTTCTACTACTCATAATTAAACATTTATAGTGGATTCAGAATGTGTTTTATGTCCTTTTAATACCACGGCCTACATTTGCAGTCAACTGTTAAAGGGATATGAAACCCAATTTTTTCTTTCACGATTGAGATAGAGCATGCAATTCTAAATAAACATCTAATTTACTCCTATTATCATTTTCATTTTTTTTCTATGTTCTCTTTTGTTGAAAAGCAGGGATGTAAGCTTAGAAGCAGGCCCATTTCTCTATATAGAAACATAGATATTGGCGGCAGATAAGAGCCATAGGCCCAGCAAGTCTGCCCGATATTACCTAACAGTATAAACTTATCTAGTTTGTAGGATAGCCTTATGCTTGCCCCAGGCATTTTTAAAGTCCCCCACAGTGTTTGTCATTGCTACCTCTTGAGGAAGTTTATTCCATAAATCAATCACTCTTTCTGTAAAGAAGTGCTTCCTCAAATTATTCCTGATATCTACTACCCTTCAGCTTGAGATCATTACCCCTTGTTCTTGAATTTTCCATTTTATATAAAATACCCACAGCCTCAGTTTTACTAAGCCATTTAACCCCTTAACGACCGAGGACGTGAAGGGTACGTCCTCAAAAAAAAGGCAGTTAACGCCTGAGAACGTACCCTGCACGTCCTCGGTGTGGAAAGCAGCTGGAAGCGATCCTGCTCACTTCCAGCTGCTTTCCGGTTATTGCAGTGATGCCTTGATATGGAGGCATCCTGCAATAACCGTTTTAAGCCATCCGGTGCAGAGAGAGCCACTCTGTGGCCCTCTCTGCACCGGAGATCGGTGGCTTATTGCGTTGGTGGGTGGGAGCCGGACCGGGAGGCGGGTGGCGGCCATCGATGGCCCTTCGTGATGTGGAGGGGGGCGGGATCGTGGGCGGGGAGGCCAGGGGGCGCGCACTGATGCGCGCACGTGCATGGGAGGGCGGGGGCGGGCGCGTGCACGGGGAGGGAGCGGGTGGGAACCGCTACACTACAGAAAAAAATTGTAGGAAAATGAGAAAAAAATCGCAAAAAATAAATAAATCAAATTAAAAAAAAACATCAGTTAGGTGGTGGGTGTTGGGCTGTGGGGAGGGGGAAGCTACACTACAGAAAAACCGGGTAAAAAATAAAATAAAACATATTTTTTTGCAAACTGGGTACTGGCAGACAGCTGCCATTACCCAAGATGGCCCCCAATAAGGCAGAGGGGAGGGTTAGAGCATTTTTTTTAATTTTAGTACTTTTATTTTAGTACTGGCAGACTTTCTGCCAGTACTTAAGATGGCGGGGACAATTGTGGGGTGGGGGAGGGAAGGGAGCTGTTTGGGAGGGATCAGGGGGTGGGATGTGTCAGGTGGGAGGCTGATCTCTACACTAAAGCTAAAATTAACCCTGCAAGCTCCCTACAAACTCCCTAATTAACCCCTTCACTGCTAGCCATAATACACGTGTGAGGCGCAGCAGCATTTAGCGGTCTTCTAATTACCAGAAAGCAACGCCAAAGTCATATATGTCTGCTATTTCTGAACAAAGGAGATCCCAGAGAAGCATTTACAACCATTTGTACCATAATTGCACAAGCTGTTTGTAAATCATTTCAGTGAGAAACCTAAAATTGTGAAAAATGTAATGTTTTTTTTTTATTTGATCGCATTTGGCGGTGAAATGGTGGCATGAAATATACCAAAATTGGCCTAGATCAATACTTGGGGTTGTCTACTACACTACACTAAAGCTAAAATTAACCCTACAAGCTCCCTAAAAGCTCCCTAATTAACCCCTTAACTGCTGGGCATAATACACGTGTGATGCGCAGTGGCATTTAGCGACCTTCTAATTACCAAAAAGCAACGCCAAAGCTATATATGTCTGCTATTTCTGAACAAAGGGGATCCCAGAGAAGAATTTACAACCATTTATGCCATAATTGCACAAGCTGTTTGTAAATAATTTCAGTGAGACACCGAAAGTTTGTGAAAAAATTTGTGAAAAAGTGAACGATTTTTTGTATTTGATCGCATTTGGCGGGGGAATGGTGGAATGAAATATACCAAAATTGGCCTAGATCAATACTTTGGGATGTCTACTAAAAAAAAATATATACATGTCAAGGGATATTCAGCGATTCCTGAAAGATATTAGTGTTCTAATGTAACTAGCGCTAATTTTGAAAAAAAAAATGGTTTGGAAATAGCAAAGTGCTACTTGTATTTATGGCCCTATAACTTGCAAAAAAAGCAAAGAAGATGTAAACATTGGGTATTTCTAAACTCAGGACAAAATTTAGAAACTATTTAGCATAGGTGTTTTTTGTTGGTTGTAGATATGTAACAGATTTTTGGGGTCAAAGTTAGAAAAAGTGTGTTTTTTTCCATTTTTCCTCATATTTTATAATTTTTTTTATAGTAAATTATAAGATATGATAAAAATAATGGTATCTTTAGAAAGTCCATTTAATGGCGAGAAAAACGGTATATAATATGTGTGGGTACAGTAAATGAGCAAGAGGAAAATTACAGCTAAACACAAACACCGCAAAAATGTAAAAATAGCCTTGGTCCCAAACAGACAGAAAATGGAAAAGTGCTGTGGTCATTAAGGGGTTAACGTACTTGAAAGTTGCTATCATATCACCTCTTTCCCTTCTCTCCTCTAAGCTACATATTTAGGTCATCGAGCCTATCCTGGTAAGTTTTATTTTTTAGACCATGTACCATTTTGGTAGCCCTCCTTTGCACAGATTCAAGTTTGTTAATATCCTTCTGAAGATGAGGCCTGATTAATGATCTATAAAGTGGCATAAGAACCTTACTATTTCTGCTGCAAATACCTCTACCAATACATCCACACATTCTGCTAGTCTTACTTGCTGCATTAGTACATTGTTTACTAAGTTTTAAATCATCTGAAATAAAAATTCCCAAGTCCCATTCCTCTCATCTGTAACAGTTAGTAAAGTGTCATTGAGTCTGTAATTAACATTTGGATTTTTCTTCCCTAAATGCATTATTTTACACTTTGCTGTGTTAAACTTTAGATCCCAGTCGTTTGTCCAATCCTCCAATTGTTGTATATCACTTTTCATTTTGTCTACCCCTCTGGAACATCCACTCTGGTACAAATTTTGTATCATCTGCAAACAGACATACTTTCCCCTGCAGCCCTTTGCTGATCAGTGATATCACAGATAAATATGTTAAACAAAACAGGCCCCAGAACGGACCCCTGAGGAACACCACTAGTAACAGCCCCCTCTGCTGAATGAACTCCATTTACTAAGACACTTTGTTTTCTGTCCTTAAGCCAGCATTCCACCCAGTTCACAATTTTTGAGTCTAGACCAAGGAGATACAGTTTGTGAATTAGTTTATTGTGTGGGACGGTGTCAAATGCTTTGCTGAAATCTAGATATGCTACATCAACTGCTCCACCCTTGTCTAATACTTTTGTTACATAATCCCTACTACTGAAGTTAAACTAACTGGCCTGTAGTTACCAGATTCTTCTCTACTGCCCTTTTTATGAAGAGGTATTACATTTGCTATTCTCCAATCATCTGGGACAGCTCCTGTTAATAGTGACTGATTAAACAGATCAGATATTGGGACAGTTAGCACCGATCAAAGTTCTTTTAAAACCCTTGGATGAATATTATCAGGACCCACTGCCTTTTTAACATTTATTTTTGATAATGCTAACAAAACCCCATTCTCTGTAAAAAGATTAGTGTTAAGCTTGTTTCTATTTTTCGTAGCATCCCTTAATGTAGACATTCTATCTTCACAATCTTTTGTGAAAACAGAACAGAAGTAATCATTGAGACAGTCTGCAATTTGCTTATCTCCTTCTATTATTCTACCATCAACTGATTTCAATTTTACTATTCCTACCTTATTTTTTCTTCTTTCACCGATATATCTATCTATCTTTCACTGATATATCTATCTATATAAAGAATGTTTTGTCCCCATGTTTTACAGACTGTGCTATCTTCTCTTCTGCATGAACTTTAACCTTCCTAATTAACTGCTTAGTCTTTTTTTGTTGGAGTCTCCATATTTTCATATCATCATCTGATTGTGTGTGTCTGTAATTTTTATAAGCTATCTTTTTGTCTTTACAGCATGTGCTACTTCTTTGGAAAACCAAATTAGTTTCCGCTTTCTTTTACTTTTACAGACATGTCTAATACAGTATGCGATTGCATCTAAAAATGGCACCTTTCACAAATTCCCATTGTTCTGGAACCCCTGTAATAAGAGTTTTCCCTTTTAAACAGTTTTTTAGGTATTCTTCCATTAATTAAAAATCTGCCTTCCTAAAGTCTAAAACTTTTGTTTTAGTTTGGGTGGACAGTTTCTGCACATGAATACTAAACAGATTTTTGATCACTGGATCCTAAGTTCTCACCTACAGACACATCTGAAACTGTATCACTGTTTGTAAGTATTACATCTAATATAGCTTCCTTATGAGTTGGTTCCTTAACTAATTGCTCAAGTGATTCCCCTAGCAGATATTCAAGAATATATATGCTTCTAGCTGATCTAGCAGAAGGAATCTTCCAGTCTATATCTGGCAAATTAAAGCCCCCCATTACTATAACCTTACCCTTCATGGTCATTTTGGTTATTTCTTCTAATAACAGATAGTCCAGTTTTTCATCCTGCAATGGAGGCCTATATACAACCCCTATTCTAAACAAATTTTTATCTCCAATTTCCAAAGTCACCCAAATGCTTTCCACCTCATCATTTGTTCCTACAATTTCAGTAGTTTCATTTACATACAGAGCAACTCCTCCACCTTTCTTTCCTACTCTGTTCTTTTTAAATAACCTGTATCCACGTATGACTATGTCCCAGTCATGCAAATCATTGTACCATGTTTCTGTTATAGCTACTAAATCCAAGTTGTCCCTAGTCATTATTAAAATGAGTTCAGGTAATTTATTTCCAAAGAAGCGAGCATTTGTGCTCATGGCACGAAGAATTTTTCTACTAGAATTTCTAGAATTGTTACTTGGACTAACAGTTTTGGCATGCTGTGGGGGGCAGGTGGATATATTCATGCTATTCTCCTTTATTAGTTTAAATGATTTCTAATAAAGCATTTGAAGTCCTCTCCCAGATACTCTGTTTCTTTAACATCCAAATGCAAGTCATCTCTTCTAAATAACCTTGCCAAACAGAGCTATAATGGCCAATAAAACCAAATCCTCGTTCCCTGCACCACTTATCTAACCAAGAATTAAATGTTGTTATCCGCTCCATCCTTCCTGCTTCCTGGGCATACACAGGTAAAATAGCAGAAAATGATAGAGTTGATGCCACATTCTCTAAATGATTACCTAGGTCACAAAATTCTTTCTGAAGAGCAGCAACATGATTACTAGCCAGATCATTTGTTCCTAAATGAACAATCACATCTAACTCACTTCCCTTTCCTGCTGCCTTAACAATTCTCAAAATACGATTCTTATCCCCGTGAGCAGTAACTCCTGGCAGCAGTTTTGCAATAATGCTATCCATTTACAAGAGCACTAGATGGCAGCACTATTATATTCTGACATGTAGTGCTCCAGATACCTACCTAGGTATCTCTTCAACACAGAATATAATGGGAACGAAGCAAATTTGATAAAAGAAGTAAATTAGAAACTTATTTTTTTAATTGTATGTTCTGCCAGAACCAGAAAATAACATTTTTGCTTCTAATATTACTTTAAATACAGAGATTTAGAAAATTAAATTATATTATATCATATTTATTATTATATTATGTGTTTTTTAATGTTTGATTGGGAACTTAAACTCTGGAATAAGAGGGAATAAGAGTAGCATAAAAACAGAAACACGTGGGAACAATATTGATATGAGACATTTCTACAGCTTTATGTCTCACAAGCTGCTACTTGGTTTTTCACCAAAGGAAAGCACCTACTAAATGCAATTATGTAAATATAATGTAATAGAAATAAAATCTCCATTCCCTTACAGATACAAATGTATAGTAAAGGATACATATAGCAGTGAATGCAGCATATAGTGAGTATTCAAACATAGAAATGATTTAAAGGCAGGTCAAAAGACAGCAGGAGGTCATATACAAGTATTACAAACTTTTTCCATCTATCTGATTTTTATAATGTTATGAAAAAGTCACACAGAAATGCAAACATTAAAAAAAAGAAAGGATATTGTAAAATTCTCGTATGATGTTTCATGTTATTGATTTTATTATGTGTAAACAATTTAACTTTTATATCTTAAAGTGTACTTAACTCATGGCAAAGGCATTCACTTGAGTGCATAAGCTTGATTGACGAGCAAGAACACAGTGCCTACACACAGGTCCAAGCCTTTCTAAGATCCAGAGTTTAAAAAAATAAATAATAACAAATAAAGCCTTTAACCCCTTAAGGACAAGGCCATTTTTCATTTCTTTCCCTTAAGGACCAGGGCTATTTTTACATTTCTGCTGTGTTTGGGTTTAGCTGTAATTTTCCTCTTACTCATTTACTGTACCCACACATATTATATACCGTTTTTCTCACCATTAAATGGAATTTCTAAAGATACCATTATTTTCATTATATCTTATAATTTCTATAAAAAAATTTAATATAAAATATGAGTAAAAATTGGAAAAAACACACTTTTTCTAACTTTGACCCCCAAAATCTGTTACACATCTACAACCACCAAAAAACACCCATGCTAAATAGTTTCTAAAGTTTGTCCTGAGTTTAGAAATACCCAATGTTTACATGTTCTTTGCTTTTTTTGCAAGTTATAGGGCAATAAGTACAAGTAGCACTTTTCTATTTCCAAACCACTTTTCTCTTGTTAAGTGTGTTCAGTCCACGGGTCATCCATTACTTATGGGATATATTCTCCTTCCCAACAGGAAGTTGCAAGAGGATCACCCAAGCAGAGCTGCTATATAGCTCCTCCCCTCACATGTCATATCCAGTCATTCTCTTGCAACCCTCAACAAAGAAGGAGGTCGCGAGAGGAGCTGGAGTTTTTACTTAACTATTCTTCAATCAAAAGTTTGTTATTTTAAATGGCACCGGAGTGTGCTGTTTTTCTATCTCAGGCAGTATTTGGAAGAAGAAACTGCCTGCGTTTTTTATCTATGATCTTAGCAGGCGTAACTAAGATCCACTGGCTGTTCTCGACATTCTGAGGAGTGGGGTAACTTAAGAAACTGGGAATAGCATGCGGGCTCCTCCGCAAATGAGGTATGTGCAGTACTTTCTGGGAATGGAATTAACTAAGAAAATACTGCTGTTACCGTATGATCTAAGTACAGCCTTAAATGCAGTAGTAGCAACTGGTATCAGGCTGATAAATGTATGCGCAGTCGAGTTATATTCTAGGGACTAGAATTTGACTGAGAAAATACTGTTAACACTGAAATAATACTTAAGCCTTCTCTGCAGTGGTAGCGACTGGTAGCAGGCTTAGTGAAAGCTTTGCATGACATTGAAAAATGTTGTTTTTTAATAAAACGTTTACTGGCATGTTATTCGTTTTTTGTGAGGTACTTTGGTGATAAATCGCTTTGGGCATGATTTTTTCCACATGGCTAACATATTTTTTTCTGCATGGAAACCATTATATCAGGGCTCCCACTGTTGTGATTGGAGTGGGAGGGCCCTTGTTTTAGCGCCTTGTTGCGCAGTTAAAATTATTGCACAGTCTTTCTGCTTCTTCCTCCTTGATCCAGGACGTCTCTAGAGAGCTCAGGGGTCTGCAAATTTCATTTGTGAGGGAGGTAATCAGTCACAGCAGATCTGTGACAGTGTGCTGACTGTGATTAAAAGCGTTAAATCTTAATTGATATCTGTTTTATCCGTTTTTGGGTATTGAGGGGTTAATCATCCTTTTGCTCATGGGTGCAATCCTCTGCTAATAATACACTTCTTGTTAAGAATTGTTTAATTATATCTGTATTTTTGAAGCGCTGCAGCGTTTTTTATATTGCTTGTAAAACTTATTGAAAGTGATTTCCAAGCTTGTTAGTTTTCATTGCTAAGTCTGTTTTAAACATGTCTGATTCAGAGGAAACTGTTTGTTCATCATGTTCAAAAGCCAATGTGGAGCCCAATAGAACGATGTGTACCAATTGTATTGATATTGCTTTGAATAAAAGTCAATCTGTACCGATAAAGAAGCTATCACCAGACAACGAGGGGGAAGTTATGCCGCCTAACTCTCCTCACGTGTCAGTACCTGCGTCTCCCGCTCGGGAGATGCGTAGGATTGAGACACCTAGTACATCTAGGCCCTTATAAATCACTTTACATGATATGGCTAATGTTATGAAAGAAGTATTATATAATATGCCCGAATTAAGGGGCAAACGCGATGGCTCTGGGTTAAGGACAGAGCGCGCTGATGACACGAGAGCCATGTCTGATACTGCGTCACAATTTGCAGAACATGAGGACGGTGAGCTTCATTCTGTCGGTGACGGTTCTGATCCGGGGAGACTGGATTCAGAAATTTCAAATTTTAAATTTAAGCTTGAGAACCTCCGTGTGTTACTAGGGGAGGTATTAGCGGCTCTGAATGATTGCGACACAGTGGCAATTCCAGAGAAATTGTGTAGGTTGGATAGATACTATGCGGTACCGGTGTGTACCGACGTTTTTCCTATACCAAAAAGACTTACAGAAATTATAAGTAAGGAGTGGGATAGACCCGGTGTGCCTTTTTCCCCTCCCCCGATATTTAGAAAAATGTTCCCTATAGACGCCACCACACGAGACTTATGGCAGACGGTCCCTAAGGTGGAGGGAGCAGTTTCTACGTTAGCCAAGCGTACCACTATCCCGGTGGAGGATAGCTGTGCTTTTTCAGATCCAATGGATAAAAAATTAGAGGGTTATCTTAAGAAAATGTTTGTTCAACAGGGTTTTATATTGCAGCCTCTTGCATGCATTGCGCCTGTCACGGCTGCAGCGGCATTCTGGTTTGAGTCTCTGGAAGAGGCGATTCGCACAGAGCCGTTGGATGAGGCCTTGAGCAAAGTTAGAACCCTTAAGCAAGCTAATGCGTTTGTTTCAGATGCCGTAGTACATCTAACCAAACTTACGGCTAAAAATTCTGGATTTGCCATACAGGCGCGCAGATCGCTCTGGCTTAAATCCTGGTCAGCGGATGTAACTTCCAAGTCTTAACTACTTAAGATTCCCTTCAAAGGGCAGACCTTATTCGGGCCCGGCTTGAAGGAAATTATTGCTGACATTACGGGAGGTAAGGGCCACGCCCTTCCTCAGGACAGGGCCAAACCAAAGGCCAAACAGTCTAATTTTCGTGCCTTTCGTAACTTCAAGGCAGGAGCAGCATCGACTTCCTCCGCTCCAAAACAGGAAGGAACTACTGCTCGTTACAGACAAGGTTGGAAAGGCAACCAGTCATGGAACAAGGGCAAGCAGGCCAGAAAGCCTACTCCCGCCCCTAAGACAGCATGAAGTCAGGGCCCCCTATCCAGAGACGGATTTAGTGGGGGGCAGACTTTCTCTCTTTGCCCAGGCTTGGGCAAGAGATGTGCAGGATCCCTGGACGTTAAAGATTATATCTCAGGGATACCTTCTGGATTTCAAATCCTCTCCTCCACAAGGGAGGTTCCATCTTTAGAGGTTATCGACAAACCTAGTAAAGAGAGAGGCATTTCTACAATGTGTACAAGACCTCTTAATCATGGGGGTGATCCACTCAGTTCCGCGATCGGAACAGGGACAAGGATTTTACTCAAATCTATTTGTGGTTCCCAAAAAAGAGGGAACCTTCAGACCAATCTTGGACTTAAAGATCTTAAACAAATTCCTAAGGGTACGATCGTTCAAGATGGAAACCATTCGAACCATCCTACCCATGATCCAAGAGGGTCAATATATGACCACGGTGGACTTAAAGGATGCTTACCTTCATATACCGATTCACAAAGATCATTATCGGTACCTGAGGTTTGCCTTTCTAGACAGGCATTACCAGTTTGTGGCTCTTCCCTTCGGGTTAGCCACGGCCCAGAGAATTTTTACGAAGGTTCTGGGCTCACTTCTGGCGGTACTAAGACCACGAGGCATAGCGATGGCTCCGTACCTAGACGACATTCTGATACAAGCATCAAGTTTTCAGAATGCAAAGTCTCATACAGAGATAGTTCTAGCATTTCTGAGGTCGCATGGGTGGAAAGTGAACGTGGAAAAGAGTTCTCTGTTACCACTCACAAGGGTTCCTTTTCTAGGGACTCTTATAGATTCTGTAGAGATGAAGATTTACCTGACGGAGTCCAGGTTATCAAAGATTCTCAATGCTTGCCGTGTCCTTCATTCCGTTCCAAGCCCATCAGTAGCTCAGTGCATGGAGGTAATCGGCTTAATGGTCGCGGCAATGGACATAGTGCCATTTGCGAGCCTGCATCTCAGACCGCTGCAACTATGCATGCTCAGTCAATGGAACGGGGATTACTCAGATCTGTCCCCTTTGCTAAATCTGGACCAGGAGACCAGAGATTCGCTTCTCTGGTGGTTGTCACCGGTTCATCTGTCCAAAGGAATGACCTTTCGCAGACCAGATTGGACGATTGTAACAATGGATGCCAGCCTTCTAGGCTGGGGAGCAGTCTGGAATTCCCTGAAGGCTCAGGGATCGTGGACTCAGGAGGAGAAACTCCTCCCAATAAACATTCTAGAATTAAGAGCAATATTCAATGCTCTTCTAGCTTGGCCTCAGTTAGCAAAGCTGAGGTTCATCAGATTTCAGTCGGACAATATCACGACTGTGGCTTACATCAATCATCAAGGGGGAACCAGGAGTTCCCTAGCGATGTTGGAAGTCTCGAAGATAATTCGCTGGGCAGAGTCTCACTCTTGCCACCTGTCAGCGATTCACATCCCAGGCGTAGAGAACTGGGAGGCGGATTTCCTAAGTCGCCAGACTTTTCATCCGGGAGAGTGGGAACTTCACCCGGAGGTATTTGCTCAACTGATTCGTCGTTGGGGCAAACCGGATCTGGATCTCATGGCATCTCGTCAGAACGCAAAGCTTCCTTGTTACGGATCCAGGGACCTGGGAGCGGTGCTGGTAGATGCATTAGCAGCCCCTTGGGTTTTCAACATAGCTTATGTGTTTCCACCGTTTCCGTTGCTACCTCGGCTGATTGCCAGGATCAAACAGGAGAGGGCATCGGTAATTCTGATAGCGCCTGCGTGGCCACGCAGGACCTGGTATGCAGACCTAGTGGACATGTCGTCCTGTCCACCATGGTCTCTTCCTCTGAGGCAGGACCTTCTAATTCAGGGTCCTTTCAACCATCCAAACCTAATTTCTCTGAGGCTGACTGCCTGGAAATTGAACGCTTGATTCTATCAAAGCGTGGGTTTTCGGATTCGGTTATTGATACATTAAAACAGGCTCGGAAACCTGTGACAAGAAAAATTTACCATAAGATATGGCGTAAATATTTATATTGGTGCGAATCCAAGAGTTACTCATGGAGTAAGGTTAGGATTCCTAGGATATTAGCTTTTCTACAAGAGGGTTTAGAAAAGGGTTTATCTGCTAGTTCGCTAAAGGGACAGATTTCAGCTCTGTCTATTCTTTTACACAAACATCTGGCAGAGCATCCAGACGTCCAGGCCTTTTGTCAGGCTTTGGCTAGAATTAAGCCTGTGTTTAAAGCTGTTGCTCCTCCGTGGAGCTTTAACTTGGTTCTTAAAGTACTTCAGGGTGTTCCGTTTGAACCCCTTCATTCCATTGATATTAAGCTTTTATCTTGGAAAGTTTTGTTTTTGATGGCTATTTCCTCGGCTCGAAGAGTCTCTGAGTTATCTGCCTTACATTGTGATTCTCCTTATCTGATCTTTCATTCAGACAAGGTAGTTCTGCGTACTAAACCTGGGTTTTTACCTAAGGTTGTTTCTAACAGGAATATCAATCAAGAGATTGTTGTTCCATCATTATGTCCTAATCCTTCTTCCAAGAAGGAACGTCTTTTGCATAATCTAGACGTGGTCCATGCTCTGAAGTTCTACTTACAGGCAACTAAAGATTTTAGACAAACTTCTTCTCTGTTTGTCGTTTACTCTGGACAGAGGAGAGGTCAAAAGGCTTCGGCTACCTCTCTCTCTTTTTGGCTTCGTAGCATAATACGTTTAGCCTATGAGACTGCTGGACAGCAGCCTCCTGAAAGAATTACAGCTCATTCCACGAGAGCTGTGGCTTCCACCTGGGCCTTTAAGAATGAGGCCTCTGTTGAACAGATTTGCAAGGCTGCAACTTGGTCTTCACTTCATACTTTTTCCAAATTTTACAAATTTGACACTTTCGCTTCTTCGGAGGCTGGTTTTGGGAGAAAGGTTCTACAGGCAGTGGTTCCTTCTGTTTAATGTTCCTGCCTTGTCCCTCCCATCATCCGTGTACTTAGCTTTGGTATTGGTATCCCATAAGTAATGGATGACCAGTGCACTGAACACACTTAACAAGAGAAAACATAATTTATGCTTACCTGATAAATTTATTTCTCTTGTAGTGTGTTCAGTCCACGGCCCGCCCTGTCTTTTTCAGGCAGGTTCTAAATGTTTAAATTATAACTCCAGTCACCACTGCACCTTATATGACATGTGAGGGGAGGAGCTATATAGCAGCTCTGCTTGGGTGATCCTCTTGCAACTTCCTGTTGGGAAGGAGAATATATCCCATAAGTAATGGATGACCCGTGGACTGAACACACTACAAGAGAAATAAATTTATCAGGTAAGCATAAATTATGTTTTTTTCAAAATTAGCGCTAGTTACATTAGAACACTGATATCTTTCAGGAATCCCTGAATATACCTTGACATGTATATATTTTTTTTAGAAGACATCCCAAAGTATTGATTTAGGCCCATTTTGGTATATTTCATGCCACCATTTCACCGCCAAATGAGACCAAATAAAAAAACTTTCACTTTTTCACAATTTTTTTCACAAACTTTAGGTTTCTCACTGAAATTATTTACAAACAGCTTGTGCAATTATGGCACACATGGTTGTAAATGCTTCTCTGGGATCCCCTTTGTTCAGAAATAGCAGACATATATTGCTTTGGCATTGCTTTTTGGTAATTAGAAGGCCGCTAAATACCGCTGCGCATCACATGTGAATGATGTCTAGCAGTGAAGGGGTTAATTAGGTAGCTTGTAGGGAGCTTGCAGGGTTAATTTTAGCTTTAATGCCTCCCACCTGACACATCACACCCCCTGATCCCTCCCAAACAGCTCTCTTCCCTCCCCCACCCCACAATTGTCCCCGCCATCTTAATTTGTTCACTTTTTCACAAATTTTTTCACAAACTTTCGGTTTCTCACTGAAATTATTTGCAAACAACTTGTGCAATTATGGCGTAAATGGTTGTAAACGCTTCTCTGGGATCCCCTTTGTTCAGAAATAGCAGACATATATGGCTTTGGCGTTGCTTTTTGGTAATTAGAAGGCCGCTAAATGCCACTGTGCACCACACGTGAATTATGCCCAGCAGTGAAGGGGTTAATTAGGGAGCATGTAGGGAGCTTCTATGGTTAATTTTAGCTTTTGTGTAGTATAGTAGACAACCCCAAGAATTGATCTAGGCCCATCTTGGTATATTTCATGCCACCATTTCACCGCCAAATGCGATTAAATGAAAAAAAAGTTACATTTTTCACAATTTTAGGTTTCTCACTGAAATTATTTACAAACAGCTTGTGCAATTATGGCACAAATGGTTGTAAACGCTTCTCTGGGATCCCCTTTGTTCAGAAATTGCAGACATATATGGCTTTGGCGTTGTTTCTTGGTAATTAGAAGGCCGCTAAATGCAGCTGCGCACCACACGTGTATTATGCCCAGCAGTGAAGGGGTTAATTAGGGAGCTTGTAGGGTTAATTTTAGCTTTAGTGTAGTAGACAACCCAAAGTATTGATTTAGGCCCATTTTGGTATATTTCATGCCGCCAAATGCGATCAAATAAAAAAACTTTCACTTTTTCACAATTTTTTTCACAAACTTTAGGTTTCTCACTGAAATTATTTACAAACAGCTTGTGCAATTATGGCACACATGGTTGTAAATGCTTCTCTGGGATCCCCTTTGTTCAGAAATAGCAGACATATATTGCTTTGGCATTGCTTTTTGGTAATTAGAAGGCCGCTAAATACCGCTGCGCATCACATGTGAATTATGTCTAGCAGTGAAGGGGTTAATTAGGTAGCTTGTAGGGAGCTTGCAGGGTTAATTTTAGCTTTAATGTAGAGATCAGCCTCCCACCTGACACATCACACCCCCTGATCCCTCCCAAACAGCTCTCTTCCCTCCCCCACAACACAATTGTCCCCGCCATCTTAAGTACTGGCAGAAAGTACTTAAGTAAAAATATGAGTAAAAATTGGAAAAAACACACTTTTTCTAACTTTGACCCCCAAAATCTGTTACACATCTACAGCCACCAAAAAAACACCCATGCTAAATAGTTTCTAAATTTTGTCCTGAGTTTAGAAATACCCAAAGTTTACATGTTCTTTGCTTTTTTTGCAAGTTATAGGGCAATAAGTACAAGTAGCACTTTTCTATTTCCAAACCACTTTTTTTTTAAAATCAGCGCTAGTTACATTAGAACACTGATATCTTTCAGGAATCCCTGAATATACCTTGACATGTATATATTTTTTTTAGAAGACATCCCAAAGTATTGATTTAGGCCCATTTTGGTATATTTCATGCCACCATTTCACCGCCAAATGAGACCAAATAAAAAAAATTGTTCACTTTTTCACAATTTTTTTCACAAGCTTTCGGTTTCTCACTGAAATTATTTGCAAACAACTTGTGCAATTATGGCGTAAATGGTTGTAAACGCTTCTCTGGGATCCCCTTTGTTCAGAAATAGCAGACATATATGGCTTTGGCGTTGCTTTTTGGTAATTAGAAGGCCGCTAAATGCCACTGTGCACCACACGTGAATTATGCCCAGCAGTGAAGGGGTTAATTAGGGAGCATGTAAGGAGCTTCTATGGTTAATTTTAGCTTTTGTGTAGTATAGTAGACAACCCCAAGAATTGATCTAGGCCCATCTTGGTATATTTCATGCCACCATTTCACCCCCAAATGCGATTAAATGGAAAAAAACGTTACATTTTTCACAATTTTAGGTTTCTCACTGAAATTATTTACAAACAGCTTGTGCAATTATGGCACAAATGGTTGTAAACGCTTCTCTGGGATCCCCTTTGTTCAGAAATTGCAGACATATATGGCTTTGGCGTTGTTTCTTGGTAATTAGAAGGCCGCTAAATGCAGCTGTGCACCACACATGTATTATGCCCAGCAGTGAAGGGGTTAATTAGGGAGCTTGTAGGGTTAATTTTAGCTTTAGTGTAGTGTAGTAGACAACCCAAAGTATTGATTTAGGCCCATTTTGGTATATTTCATGCCACCATTTCCCCGCCAAATGCGATCAAATAAAAAAACTTTCACTTTTTCACAATTTTTTTCACAAACTTTAGGATTCTCACTGAAATTATTTACAAACAGCTTGTGCAATTATGGCACACATGGTTGTAAATGCTTCTCTGGGATCCCCTTTGTTCAGAAATAGCAGACATATATTGCTTTGGCATTGCTTTTTGGTAATTAGAAGGCCGCTAAATACCGCTGCGCATCACATGTGAATTATGTCTAGCAGTGAAGGGGTTAATTAGGTAGCTTGTAGGGAGCTTGCAGGGTTAATTTTAGCTTTAATGTAGAGATCAGCCTCCCACCTGACACATCACACCCCTGATCCCTCCCAAACAGCTCTCTTCCCTCCCCCACCCCACAATTGTCCCCGCCATCTTAAGTACTGGCAGAAAGTCTGCCAGTACTAAAATAAAAGGTATTTTTAAATTATTTTTTAGCATATTTACATATGCTTCTGTGTAGGATCCCCCCTTAGCCCCAACCTCCCTGACCCCCCCCCCAAACAGCTCTCTATCCCTCCCCCTCTACCTTATTGGTAGCCATCTTGGGTACTGCTTTTTTATATTTTATTATTTTTTTTCTGTAGTGTAGCTTACACCCAGCAAAAGAGCAACCCCCCACCCCCACCCAGATCCCTTAGATGTATGTTTAAAATTATTTTGTACCCACTCTATCTAACTTTTTATTTTTACATTTCTGTAGTGTAGCCGTTCCCACCCACTTCCACCCCGTGCACGCACTCGCCCCCGCCTGACCCGTGCACGTGCGGGACCCCGACGGTCATGCTCCCGATCCCGCCCCCTCCACGTCATAGCTAACATCGATGGCCGCCCACCCGCCTCCCACTGCAGCTCCCACCCACCAACGATACCGGCCACCGATGTCCGGTGCAGAGGGGGCCACAGAGTGTCTCTCTCTGCATCGGATGGCCAAGGGGTGTTATTGCAGGATGCCTCGATGTCGAGGCATCACTGCAATAACCGGAAATCGGCTGGAAGCAAGCAGGATCGCTTTCAGCCGATTTAAACCCCTAATGTCGTACAGGGTACGTCGCTGGTCTTTTAAGACCATGTTGTGTGCGACGTACCCTGTACGACATGCGTCGTTAAGGGGTTAAAAAAACAACAAAACCAATAACTGTACAGATTACAAGTGGAACCTTATTTAAAGCTCCTACTCAAGTGTTAACTGCGCTAGAAGTAAGCTTTTTGCACACGTAGGGTAGCGCTCGTATTGCACATAATATGCCACATAGATGCCACATAAGAACATCCTATAGAGCTTGATACAGTGGACATTCCTTCATGTAAACACATATATAAAAA
Source organism: Bombina bombina (assembly GCF_027579735.1). NCBI lineage: Eukaryota > Metazoa > Chordata > Amphibia > Anura > Bombinatoridae > Bombina > Bombina bombina. The sequence goes on along the minus strand of NC_069499.1, from coordinate 516,690,011 downwards.
AATCAGACACAAGCGCATCCTAGATTCAAAGCAGCAAATGTTTAATCTGATTTAACACAAATAAAATTGCACTTACTGGATAAAAGGAAGACAAAGCATTGATTATTATCAATCTCGTGGGTCTCAACACAATGGGGTCGATTTATCAAAGGCTTTCGCCAGCCTTCAACCCCCTACGACTGCAGGTTCTCACAAGAGAACCTGCAGTCAGTATTTAACAAGCAGCGGCCATTAGACCACTGCTTCCCTAACCTCTCGCCCCCTCTTAGGTGGCGAATTTTAATCTCATCCGACCGGGGAGATTGACAGCTCCTGCACGTGCATGATTGGCTGTGCGCGGGCAGGGGCGGCGTTGCACAATAGTGCAAAATTGCATTCTTGTGCAATGCTGAATTTCGGCATCGGAATTCAGCCCACCAGAGGCGAGCTGCGGCGAACAGGGGCGCATATGTATGCCCCTGTCCGCCGCAGCTTGATAAATCGACCCCAATGGGGTAGATTTAATAAGCAGTGGATGCTGCTTTCTACGCTCGGAAACAGAAGTTAAGAAATAAGATCGCTGCTCCTTAACTTGTCCACCACCTTTTAGCAATCATCCCCATCAAATACAATTGTACGCAAATGTGAAGGGGGCGGAATTGCACAAATATATCACAAGAAATGCTTGTGCAATGTTAAATGCTAACAGCGTTTGCCGTCTGCATTTAGTGATGCCTGGCATTTAATAAATTGACCCCATAGTCTCTTATAACTTCCCTATTTGTGTGGCACATCAAATCATTCTTCACCAGAAATCGAAAGGTGGATACCTGTACAGAGGTCAGTGGCGACTCTAGGAACAATATATAGGGGGGGGGGGGCACATAAGATACCACAGTCAAAACTGGGGGGGGGGACTAACCTAAATACTTAAAAAGATAAGCTTTCAAGAGTTTTCCTTTCTTCCTCAGGTATTGCTTCAGACCTGAGAGAGAGAGGAAAACACTCAAAAGCTTTTCTTTATAGTTTAAAGCAATTTCAGCAAACATCAGGGCTCTGTAATTAATCCCCTCCCCTATGTTAAATAAGTCACTAATGAAGACCAATGAACAGACCCTGAGTGTTTGTTGGGGTGTGTGTGTGTGTGTGTAACACTATCTAATACTCCATGTACCAATTTACACAGCCAACCCCTACTTCAAAATACATACACACAGAGACACATAAATACACACACACATACATACATACATACACACTCACACACGCATGCATACATACACACACATACACACACACAGTTACACACACATGCATACACACACATGCATACATACACATGCATACATACACACACAGTTACACATACATGCATACATACACATAAATACACATACACACACAGTAACACACATATGCATACACACACACACACACAAATGCATACACACACAGTTACACACACATGCATACACACACACATACGCATACACACACAGACACACATATACACAAATGCACACATAAACAACATACATACACACATACTTACATACACATCCATACATACAGTTACACATACATACACAGTTACACAAACACACATACATACACACACAGTTACACACATACATAAATACACACACACATACAGTACATACACACACATACACACAAATAGGATCCTTTTTATTGCAGAGATCACCAATAAAAAAATTGCACCCGCTCATTCTGAAATCCCTGATGAATATCAAACTTGCTGTCATTGAGAGAGTATCCTTAATCTAACAAACCCTCTGTTATGGAGATATTATGGTCTTCATTTCTATACATGAAACTCCCTCCACCATATTGTCCTAAAAAACCACTACCGCCAATTACTGTACATTTTTTGCTGGCTGGCAGCAAAGCTCGGCCGGGACACTCTGATTGGCAGAAAGTAACAAGACTTGGAACTGGTCAATAGAATGCGTGGACTTTCGCCCGTTACCTATGGCTACAAGTAATGCCATATGCTTGCTAGACGCAGTGCTACATATTCGTGCGTTTTTGCACTGCGCATATTATTTAAAATTACTACTACACATAGCAGCACATAGTACCACCCTTGTTTACATATTTCTCACTCCATAACAAGCAGCCCCGGTACCTCAGAGTCTCAGACACTCACATTCACAGGGCGGGTACGGGCCGCTCTTCGCTCCATGCTGAAGATGCTCCGGAAGTAAGCCAGGTACCGGGACTGGAGGCAGAGTGACAGCAAGTGAGAGGCGGTTTGTGGGAGGGACTGATGATGAGTTAGAGGCGGGTAATGAGGAGGGACTCGGAGAAGGGTGGAGGAGCCTAGGCGGGATAGCGGGATATAGAATGGAGAAGCTGGCAAGTGGAGAGAGGTAGATGGAGATCATGGAAGGGAGCAGATAGCAGTAGGTGGGGTCTACAGGGATCATGGGTGGAAGGCACTCTCAGTCATTTATTCTAAAATTAAAAACCCCGGCCATTCACAAACTTCACACAAACACTGTGGCCTGATGGGGGCAGATGGGGGGCAAAGAAATTTCTAGGGGGGCAATTGCCCCCTGTAGCAACACCACTGACAGAGGTTCGGTTTCACCTCTACAAATATCATTTGCCCTCTAAGCAGACTTTCTCAAGAGTGACAGTGTGCTAAACACCATCCATAAACCCCCATAGGACTACATCCCTCAACTCCCTCTCCTGGACAGAATGATTCCAACCTTTCCTTATTTTGGGACCTCTCCAACTCTACTCCCACAGCCTATCATTCACAGGGTAACACATACAAATGTTGCATCCTATAGAGCAATTAATGTCTATGTATTTCTCTTTATTACAGTGAAAATATTTACTCATTGTGTGACCTAGAAAAATCACTACAAATACTCTGTCATGCTATGTGACAGTATAATCTTTAGCTCTGATATTTAGCTTTAATTAAAACAGCTAATAATGTCTAATGTTCTTTGACCAGTATCTATTACACTACTTATTGCTTAGGATCTCTTGGATTTACAGTAGACTCATATATGTTGCACTAGGGTCAGAAGAAGGACCATACCCTTCTCATACAGTAGGAATCACTGGAAGGACTAAACAGGCCCGGGGGAAAGTTTATCCAATTGGAAAGAGGGTTAAAGATAAGATGTGCTTATCTTACTAGCAGAAAGGGGGTTATATGATGGCATAGTGTGTTCATAACAATAAGTTTGATTCATTATGTGTATGTTAATGTAATAATAGGGTTAAATCCCTGCACTATATGTTACTAGTAATATGTAGGCTAATTTCTGTACTTTCAGCAAAATTACAAGTTTTGCAGTATGGCTATACCGCTGAAAAATTGGCCATTGTGCGCAGAATATGCAGGTCTCCCGTATTACAAATCACGGCAGTACAACTATACTGCTAGCATTTTAGCCTTTACGCAACTCTCCATTCTGCACTAAAAAAATTACTTTTAAATGCGGGAGTTTTTATTGCGCCCGTATTACAGGTTGTGCAGTCCGGCTATAACGCTAGCGTTTTAGTCTATAACGCTGCAATCCATTCCACTATCTGAGACCAGTAGTTATGAATTTTGCAAAACAAAAATGTTTCACAAAACTAATAACTAAAATGTTACAAAGTACACTAACACCTATAAACTACCTATTAACCCCTAAACCGCCACCCCCTGCATCGCAAATACTATTAAACATAACAACTAGCTAGACTAATTGTAAAGAAGTACACAATTCAGTATAGAAGGATTAGCTCCACGATAAGAAGTATATATTAATTCAGCAAGACTGATTAGGAATTTTTGGAAAAATATTATTCCATTGCATTCACACATTACTATCTTTATTAGAAAATATAAGTCACAGCCAAGAATAATCATTCATACAATAGCTTAAGTTAAGTTTAAAAACACTTTAACTAGGTTAGTATTAAATATAAAGTTGCCAGAGAGATACTCATAGATAATAAATGTCAGCCAACAGTTAAAAATAAAATAAACTAAGCCCTTACAATCCGAGGACTAAGTTAAGCTTATATTTTTATAATTAATGAGACTGTTGGGCTGAAGTAAGTAGTAAGAGTATACCAGTTAACTATTACTTAACCATGGTAAGCAAGTTAAAATAAAAAACAAGGAGAGACAAAGCTACTCCTGTACTCCTGACGCGCGTTTCACAAAGAACGCTTCCTCAGAGGGGGTGCAAGCAGCTGCTATTGGACGCTATTTGTTGCTCTTGATCGCCCACCTCACAGCGTAATAGGTCCCTGTCAATAGGATGGTGCGGCTGGATTGGCTACCTGAGATATCAATCAAGTGATGTATCCTGGAGTGTCATAAGGCTTATGACGAAAACAGGGGGCGTGATATGAGGGAGGGGTGGAGTTAACGGAATGGAAGCGCCAATCAGAGAACTATCTTACCTATCATCAGAGGGGTATGTGTCTATGGAATAAGCTGATTCGGAGATCATGTTTACATAGTATGGTGTCTGTTGTGATATTATAATATATAATGCTTTCTTCCTAGTTTGTGCTCTGACTTGTAAATGTATATAATTGTTGCAAAGAAGCAGGGGCGGGGACATTGTTGTTGGAGTGAGGAAAAAGGAAATAAAGTGTATAGTTAGTTGCTGGATAAATGGACTCTGTGTCAGATATATTTCTAAACCACCTGGATTTACAAACACTACATTTTGGTGACGAGGATTATGTTTGAACCCTATTGCTTTGTCTGAGCAAACAGTGAGTAACCTGCTGCAATACACACAAGAATGGCTGCATGTAATGAATACAACTTCCCTGTGTTTGACTCTGATGCAGAACTTAGCTCAGTAGGCCCAAGATGGCTAAAATGGATTCAGAGATTTGAAAATGATCTTATTGCTTTGGATGTTACTGATGCAAACAGAAAAAAGGCTTTACTGCTTCATTTAGCTGGAGAAAAAGTGTATGACATTTATGATACCTTGTCTGCAACCACTGACTCATACAATGATGTTAAAGATAAACTGACAACATATTTTCTCCCTAAAAAGAACACACAGTATGAAATATACACATTCAGACAGGCAACTCAACAGGGTGATGAACCTTTAGATGCATTTCAAACCAGGTTACGGTTACTAGCAAAGAATTGTGAGTTTTCTAATGTTGAAAATGAGATTAAAGCACAGATAATACAAAGCTGCACTTCTTCAAAACTTAGGAAATATGCACTGAGACAATCTGCAAGGCAAGCTGCAAGCATAGAAAATAGATCTACAGAAGATCAGTTTATTACAAATAGAGTTCAAAAATACAGTTCAACAGTACAGCCCACAAGAAAGAACCAGACCTCCTGTGTGTTATGCAGGAACTGTGGGGGTTTCTATCCACATAATGGGACTTGTCCTGCAAGGAATATGCAATGCAGGGCATGTGGAAAATGTAATCACTTTGCAAAGCAATGTAGAACAAAACTGTATCAAATACCTCAATCACATACTGAGCCACATACATCAGAACAGTGGAATGTAATCTAGTCAGATCTCCTGATCAAAAAGGACAATATTCAAACAATGATGACAAATATGTATTTGTAGTAAACAACATGTGTAACCTAACTCAGCCACAAGTTGATGTACTCATTAATGACACTAAAATCACTGCGTTGATTGATTCAGGATCTGCTGTCAATTTAGTGGGTAAACAAACATTTCACATGTTAAAACCACAACCACAGTTATTACAGAGTAAAATAAATATATATGCATATGGATCAACTAAACCCCTTAATGTCATTGGTAAATTTACAGCCACATGTGCATTTAAACACAACAAAACAGCAACTATGTTTTATGTTGTAAAGGGTCAAAATTCTTCTCTTCTGAGTTTTGAAACTTCATCCAGTTTGGGACTTATAAAGCTTATGAATGCAATTTCACCTAGAAAGGACACAGGATCTGTAGCAGATTGGTTAGTACAGCAGTATTCCCATTTGTTTAATGGAATTGGTTAATTGAAAGATTTTCAAGTACAGCTGCATATTAATCCACATATAAAACCTGTAATACAACCACATAGAAGAATTCCATTTCATCTAAGGCACAAGGTTGATGCTGAACTCAGGAACCTTGAAACACAAGGAATCATCGAAAGAGTGCAGGGGCCAACTCCATGGGTCTCCCCAATAGTATCAATGCCAAAACCCAAAGACCCAAACAGTGTAAGAATTTGCATAGACATGAGGCAAGCCAACACTGCCATTATCAGGGAGCGCCACGTTACTCCAACATTAGATGATATAATTCATGATCTCAACCAGGCAAAAGTTTTCTCCAAACTTGATTTAAAATCAGGCTATCATCAACTGGAATTGGATCCAACAAGCCGATATATAACTACATTCTCAACACACACAGGATTGTGGAGATGCAAGCGCCTAAGTTTTGGTGTTTCTTCTGCTGCTGAAGTATTTCAAAATGCAATACAGCAAACATTATCTGGAATTCCAGGAGTTAAAAACTTCAGCGATGATATTATTCTGTTTGGAGCTACTCAAGAAGACCATGATAAAAATCTCACAGCAGTTTTTGAGCGACTTCATGAGAAAGGACTTACCTTAAATTGTAATAAGTGTGAATTTAACAAAACTAAACTAGAATTCTATGGATTTGTCTTTTCAGCTGAAGGCATATCAGCAGACCCAAAGAAAGTGGAAGCAATTCAGAATGCAAATCCTCCAATAGACACCAGTGAAGTCTGAAGTTTCCTAGGGATGGTAAACTATTGTTCTCGATTTATCCCTAATTTCTCTACTATTGCCACACCTTTAAGAGAGTTAACAAAGAAAAGTGTGCCATGGCGTTGGACTGAAACTGAATAACAAGCTTTTCAACAACTGAAACAGAGTTTGACCAGTGACAAGACAATGTCCTATTTTAGTTTAATCTTTTATTTGTATCAAAATATTCATGACAATAAAACAGTTTCAAACAATAATTATTACACTCCAATGGTCAAAACATATTACATGGTAGGTTCTTTAGCATATTGCATGGTAGGGTTTTTAAACAGTCCCGCAGAGTCCAAATTCTGAAAGTCCATATGAAAAATTGCGTGTTCACCTGAGGCGATTCTATAAAAGGTAGGACCTGTTTCTATAATGCTAAAATCTTATTTCACACATTTCGACAACAATATTTAATATATTTAAACTCTAATAATCAAAGTAGATTACACATAAGGTTCTCCGATAAGTTTGCAGAGTTCATCTGGTCGGGGTACATATAGTGAGATCTATGCTCATACACCGATAATGCAATAGCAATTTCTTGTATGTAACTCCTAAGCCATCACTGATTATGAGGTGAAGTTGGGTAGTTAGGTGGTTGTGTCTGAGATGTGTAGTTGGTAATGGAGTTATGTTAGTTTAGTTCTGGTACAGTCTACTTGCTGTGTTCGGCTACCACTCAGTTCTGGCTGTTACTTATGTGACTAGAGAGGTATATAGTGTGTTGGGAAGTTGGGTGGTGTGTGTCTTCTTGTTGGAGAGGAATTTCCCATGCACAGCCTTGTAATTTGTCAATAGAGAGGAGCGTTACAAGAAAGACTTAGTTCTGTTTTGTATAGTAGTATGATTCCCAAAAATATAGCATCTCGGCATAGAACTCCAATCTGCCAGTTTTATAGTAAAAGAATCTCTCCATGGATAGATTTGTTTTCCACATTAATAGGGTTGGTGTGGACTCGGATTTCCACAGCCTCGGGATTATTTGTTTGGCACTGCATATGGCTAAGTGGAATAGAGATGCATACTGCTTAAACTGGAATTTGGGCAGGATATGAAATAAATATATCAAGGGGTCTAAGGCAATCTCAAGATTTAATAACCTGCTCATTTCTTGGTTAATGTCTATCCAAAATTTTGAAATCTTAGGGCATTCCCACCAGATATGGTAAGGTGTACCTACTCCTGAACATTTCCTCCAGCATCTATCCGATGCTTCTGGGAATATATATTTTAATCTATGGGGAGTGAGATACCACCGGAGCAAGAATTTGTAATTGGTTTCCAATAAAGTGGCTGAATGTGCGGATTTGCTGGTATGTCGAAAGATATCAAGCCACTCTTCTTCGGAGAGAGTGTATGGAAGTTCTCTATGCCAAGATATTATTGTGGAAGTTTGTTTGGGGTCTGATGGCGTGAGTAGGATTTGATATAAGGTGGATATAGCATGAGTTGGGGGTGAGCTGGAAGTGCAGAGTTTTTCGAAAGTGGTGCGATCTCTTGTCGTGTGATGTTTGAGTTTATGGGTGTGTGCAAAGTGTTTAAGTTGTAGATATTTAAACCAGTCAGTGAATTGTGTGATTCCTAGATCTACTAATTGTTGTTTAGGTATCAGTTTGTTCTCCTCTAATAGTGTATACAGTGGGAGGAGGTTGTCAAGGGTGCTCTGTGATTTAGGCGTGGCTAACATCCCTGTTGGGAAGTCTGGGTTAGACAAGACAGTCATCAGGGGGGAGGGGACCGTTGAGATATGTGGGTTTCCAACTATAGTCCGAGACCAGATGTTGAATGTTTCTCATATTATAGGGTAGAGTTTGATCAAGGCTGGATGGCTCCCAATCGGTTGCCAACAGTATGCACCGAGTTGGGGGGACCCGGTCAAGTCGTGTTCTAACATCAACCAAATCTTATCGTGTTTGTTATGGGTCGTGCACCAGTCTATCAGTCTCTTTAAAAAAACAGCAGTTCGATATTTAACTACGTCTGGTACTCCCAAACCTCCATATGTTTTTGATAGATAAAGAGTTGTTCTAGCTATTCTAGGAGGTTTCTTTTTCCAGATATATGAGTTCATCACAGACTGGAGTCTGTTAAGGTAGGTATCTGAAAGCGGTATGGGGACCGTTTGGAACAAGTAGAGGATCTTGGGGAGGATGGTCATTTTGGCTACCCCTATCCTGCCCAACCAGGATATATTTTTATTTAGCCAGGCAGATGTATCTCTGGTTAGGGAGTTTAAGAGTGGTTCATAATTCAGTTCAAATAGTTGTTGAACAGTACTGGCGAGGTGAACACCTAAATACTTCAGTGAGGACCTCTTTATTTGATATGGTACCTGTGAGCCGAGTGTTTGGATGTCAGTCTCGTTTAAATTTATGGGGAGTAATTCGGATTTATGTTTATTAACTAAATAATTAGAATGGAGGCCAAACTCCTCCAGTGTGCTCCGTGCCGCAGGTAGAGCCACAGTCGGTTGAGTTAATGTCAGTAGTAGGTCGTCAGCATAAAGTGCCAATTTATGATGGGTGGAGTTTATAGTAAGTCCAGTTATTGCTGGATTGTCACGTAGTTTAGTAGCAAGAACTTCCATTGAGAGAACAAATAATAAGGGTGACAGAGGGCATCCTTGTCTGGTACCATTTAGGATAGGGAAAGAGTTGGAAAGTGTACCATTAATTTTAATCTTGGCGGTGGGGTTAGTATAAAGGGCTAGAATTTTTTGGATAAAACTGTCTGGGAAGCCAAATTTCTGTAGAGTAACTTTTAAAAAGGTCCAGTCTAGTCTGTCAAAAGCTTTTTCAGCGTCAGTCGAAAGTAAAATAAAGGGAATGTCATGTATAGTTGCATATTGCATTAAGTGCAAGATTTTTACAGTGTTGTCTTTAGCTTCTCTCTGCGGCACGAAGCCTACCTGATCTGGATGGATCAATGAAGGGAGTACTTTATTAATTCTGGTGGATAGAATTTTAGCATATAGCTTAATATCTATATTCAGGAGAGATATTGGTCGGTAGTTTGATGCAATAGTCGGGTCTTTACCTGGTTTCGGTATGAGTGTAACTACTGCCTCAAGCATAGAGGAGGGTAGGCCATGAGATTCATCTATATAATTAAAAACTGAAAGTAGATGTGGGATCAAAATATGTTTGAATTTTTTGTAATAACCGCTAGTGAAGCCATCCGGCCCGGGGCTTTTCCCCTGTTTTAATGAGTTTATAGCATTGGTGATTTCTTCAGCTGTTATTGCCGAGTTAAAGGGGCTAAGATCTTCTGTTGGCAGTTTAGGTAGTGTAACAGTGTCCAAATACTTGCAACAGTCAGTAAAATGTGTCTTAGTGTTCCTGTGTGGCATCAAATTATATAACATTGTGTAGTAATCTCTGAAGATTTCTGTCATCCTCTTAGTCTCCACTGTTAATCCACCAGAAGGGTCTTGTAACATAGGAATGTAGTGGACTGATTGTTTGGTTTTAAGTGCTCTTGCTAAGAGTTTCCCGGGCCTGTTTCCCTCTAGAAAAAATTTCTGTTGCAATTTTAGTGCTTGTTTCTGGGCAGCTAAATCTAGAAATTCTTGAAGTTTCTGCTTAGCCTGATCTCTTGTTGATTTTAGGGAGTCATCACATAGATTGTTCTTATATAAATTATCTGCGCTTTGGTAAGAAGCAATAAGGTCTGCTTCTTGTGATCTATTAATTTTATTTTGCAAAGCTTTAATTTTTATCATTTCACCCCTAATGACACACTTATGAGCCTCCCAAAGTGAGAATGGGTTTATGCTTGGGTTGCAGTTGTGTTCAAAGTAGTCCACTATCGACTTCTCTACTTGTTGTAATAGTGGTAGTTCTTTAAGTATAGTGTCGTCAAATCGCCATTGAAATGGTTTAAAAGGGAGTGAGGACCAGTGTAACCGGCACACAACTGCCGAGTGGTCAGACCAGCTGGTCGGTGTGAGGTCAGATGAGGTCACTGAGGAGATAGTGTTATGGTCTGTGAATATGTAATCTATACGGGAGTGAGTGTTCTGTGGTGCTGAGTAATAGGTAAATTTCTTATTATTCGGGTGCTGGACTCGCCAAACATCATGGATTCCCAGTAGTGTCAGGTCCTCTCCAATGGACCTAAGTGACTTTTTCGACACTAGTGATTGTGCAGTAGAACTATCCAACATTGGGTTCAGCGGGGTGTTTAAGTCGCAGCCTACAATGAGGGACCCCTTGTAAAAAGCTAAAATTTTATTAGTTATCTTGCGAAAGAAGGGAGCTTGGTGCGTATTAGGGGCATAAATATTGACCAATGTAATTGGTTTCCCTTGAAGCAATCCCCTTAGGGCTAAATATCTCCCCTCACTGTCCCCATCTGTTTGTTGGACGTGGAACTGTAATGAGTTATGAAGTAGGATACTGACTCCTGAGATTTTTTGGGATGGGTGACTGCTGTGATAGTGTCTGGTGTATGTGGAGGTGAAAAATCCTGGTTCTTGTCCTGCTATGTAGTGTGTCTCCTGTAAGAATAAGATGTCTGCTTGTCTATGTTTAATGTCAGTGAATGCCATGCGTCTTTTGTGAGGTATGTTAAACCCTCTTACATTTTGTGTCATACATACAATTGTTGTTTTGTCAGCCATTACCTGTTTAATGGGTCAATATCTGTCTGAATGCTAAATCTATCCATGAGACTGTAAGAGCCATTTAAGAATGTTGTGGAAGGTGCATATACCTGGAGTTTGTTAATTAAGGGTAGGTAGAGTGTAAACAAAAGTATCAATGTAAACAGTGTTGAATCAAACTGAAACCGTGTAAACAATAACCAAAACAATAACATGAGTAAAAACAAAAACAAAAACAATAACAAATAACAAATGGTTTGACATAACATGTCACAATTCAGGGGGAAATTAGTTTGCCCCTAATAAAGAAAAATCTTATAAGTACATTTATGAACAATTACAAGGACATTGTGTTGTTTATCGACTATTAATATAGGACTGTGTCAAATCTTTATGTACACATATTCAGTCTCTTTACTTGAGAGTCCAACAGATGAAAGAATGCTAATGTTCATAGTGAAAGGAAGGAAAAGGTAATTTAACATATAGATAAAATGGATTTATCTCACCCATTCAGGTCCTATCAGCGTCATCCTGGATTGTCTACAGGTGCAAGATCTTGGGATTTCTTCGGTCTTTTAATTTTATGCTGCTGCCATTGTGCTTTAGGAGGTCTCGCTGGTTTGAGTGTCACTTCTGATTCTTCATCTTCTCTTGATATTGTTGGTTGAGGGGGGTCTATCCCTAGTGCCACACATAATTCTGGTATATCGTCCAAAGATTTACATGACAGCTTATTGCCGCCATGTGAGATGTTAATAGAACACGGAAAGCCCCATCGGTATGGTATTCCTTTGGCTCTGAGAAGCGTTGTTAAATGTTGGTATTCTTTTCTCCTTTGCAGAGTACGAGGGGCTAGATCTGTGAATATTTGCAGGTGGCAGTTCTGGAAGTTGATATCCTTAATTCGTCTGGCAGCTTTCATGATGTCTTCTTTGGCTTGGAAATGTGTCATCTTGAGAATTACATCTCTTGGGGGTGCTTGATCTGGAGGCTTTGGTCTTAGAGCCCTGTGAGCCCTATCCATTGATAGATCTGTAGAAGAAGTGGGGCCCAGTAGAAAAGAGAAGAGGCCTTTAAGGAATTCAGTAATGGTGTTGGGCAAAGTTGTTTCTGGGATCCCTCTAACACGAAGATTTTGCCGTCGCTCTCTATTCTCTAAGTCTTCTAGTTTGTCTTGCAGTTGCGAAAACATTGAGTCGTGTATATTAGCTGTAGTTTGCAAATTGGAGTGTTCGTGACTCATAAACTCGTTATCTTCTTCTAGGGCTTCTACCCTATTACCAATTTCTGACATATCTTTTCTTAGATTGGCTAATTCCTCTTTTATACAATCTCTAACCTTGACAACTATGTTATCCAGATCGTGTTTAGTTGGTATAGTTGCCAGGAAGGATTTAGTTATTTGCACAGAGTCTTCCATGTCACTGTCCTCACTGTCTGAGGGTGACATCTCAGGTCTCTGTGGTGTGGCTTGTTCAGATAGGATAGACTGTGAGGTTTCTGCAGGTCTAAAGAAAGAGCTCACTGAGGCCTAGATTTAGAGTTTGGCGTTAGCCGTGAAAACCAGCGTTAGAGGCTCCTAACGCTGGTTTTAGGCTACCGCCGGTATTTGGAGTCGTGTAGGTAAGGGTCTAACGCTCACTTTTCAGCCGCGACTTTTCCATACCGCAGATCCCCCTACGCCATTTGCGTATCCTATCTTTTCAATGGGATCTTTCTAACGCCGGTATTTAGAGTCGTTTCTGAAGTGAGCGTTAGAGCTCTAACGACAAAACTCCAGCCGCAGGAAAAAAGCAGGAGTTAAGAGCTTTATGGGCTAACGCCGGTTCATAAAGCTCTTAACTACTGTGCTCTAAAGTACACTAACACCCATAAACTACCTATGTACCCATAAACTGAGGTCCCCCCACATCGCCGCAACTCGATTAAATTTTTTTAACCCCTAATCTGCCGACCGCCACCTACGTTATACTTATGTACCCCTAATCTGCTGCCCCTAACCCCGCCGACCCCTGTATTATATTTATTAACCCCTAACCTGCCCCCCACAACGTCGCCGCCAGCTACTTACAATAATTAACCCCTAATCTGCCGACCGCAAAGCGCCGCCACCTACGTTATCCTTATGTACCCCTAATCTGCTGCCCCTAACACCGCCGACCCCTATATTATATTTATTAACCCCTAATCTGCCCCCCTCAACATCGCCGACACCTGCCTACACTTATTAACCCCTAATCTGCCGAGCGGACCTGAGCGCTACTATAATAAATGTATTAACCCCTAATCCGCCTCACTAACCCTATCATAAATAGTATTAACCCCTAATCTGCCCTCCCTAACATTGCCGACACCTAACTTCAATTATTAACCCCTAATCTGACGACCGAATCTCGCCGCTATTCTAATAAATGTATTAACCCCTAAAGCTAAGTCTAACCCTAATACTAACACCCCCCTAAGTTAAATATAATTTAAATCTAACGAAATTAATTAACTCTTATTAAATAAATTATTCCTATTTAAAGCTAAATACTTACCTGTAAAATAAATCCTAATATAGCTACAATATAAATTATAATTACATTGTAGCTATTTTAGGATTAATATTTATTTTACAGGCAACTTTGTAATTATTTTAACCAGGTACAATAGCTATTAAATAGTTAAGAACTATTTAATAGTTACCTAGTTAAAATAATAACAAAATTACCTGTAAAATAAGTCCTAACCTAAGTTATAATTAAACCTAACACTACCCTATCAATAAATTAATTAAATAAAATACCTACAATTACCTACAATAAAACCTAACACTACACTATCAATAAATAAATTAAATACAATTTCTACATATAACTACAATTACATAAACTAACTAAAGTACAAAAAATAAAAAAGAACTAAGTTACAAAAAATAAAAAAATATTTACAAACATAAGAAAAATATTACAACAATTTTAAACTAATTACACCTACTCTAAGCCCCCTAATAAAATAACAAAGACCCCCAAAATAAAAAATTCCCTACCCTATTCTAAATTAATAAATTTAAAAGCTCTTTTACCTTACCAGCCCTGAACAGGGCCCTTTGCGGGGCATGCCCCAAGAAAATCAGCTCTTTTGCCTGTAAAAAAAAACATACAATACCCCCCCCCAACATTACAACCCACCACCCACATACCCCTAATCTAACCCAAACCCCCCTTAAATAAACCTAACACTAAGCCCCTGAAGATCTTCCTACCTTGTCTTCACCTCAACAGGTATCACCGATCCGTCCTGGCATCCGGTGCTGAAGAGGTCCAGAAGAGGCTCCAAAGTCTTCCTCCTATCCGGCAAGAAGAGGACATCCGGACCGGCAAACATCTTCATCCAAGCGGCATCTTCGATCTTCTTCCATCCGGTGCGGAGCGGGTCCATGTTGAAGCATCCGACGCGGATCCATCCTCTTCTTCCGGCGTCTCCCGACGAATGACGGTTCCTTTAAGGGACGTCATCCAAGATGGCGTCCCTCGAATTCCGATTGGCTGATAGGATTCTATCAGCCAATCGGAATTAAGGTAGGAATATTCTGATTGGCTGATGGAATCAGCCAATCAGAATCAAGTTCAATCCGATTGGCTGATCCAATCAGCCAATCAGATTGAGCTCGCATTCTATTGGCTGTTCCGATCAGCCAATAGAATGCGAGCTCAATCTGATTGGCTGATTGGATCAGCCAATCGGATTGAACTTGATTCTGATTGGCTGATTCCATCAGCCAATCAGAATATTCCTACCTTAATTCCGATTGGCTGATAGAATCCTATCAGCCAATCGGAATTCGAGGGACGCCATCTTGGATGACGTCCCTTAAAGGAACCGTCATTCGTCGGGAGACGCCGGAAGAAGAGGATGGATCCGCGTCGGATGCTTCAACATGGACCCGCTCCGCACCGGATGGAAGAAGATCAAAGATGCCGCTTGGATGAAGATGTTTGCCGGTCCGGATGTCCTCTTCTTGCCGGATAGGAGGAAGACTTTGGAGCCTCTTCTGGACCTCTTCAGCACCGGATGCCAGGACGGATCGGTGATACCTTTTGAGGTGAAGACAAGGTAGGAAGATCTTCAGGGGCTTAGTGTTAGGTTTATTTAAGGGGGGTTTGGGTTAGATTAGGGGTATGTGGGTGGTGGGTTGTAATGTTGGGGGGGGTATTGTATGTTTTTTTTTACAGGCAAAAGAGCTGATTTTCTTGGGGCATGCCCCGCAAAGGGCCCTGTTCAGGGCTGGTAAGGTAAAAGAGCTTTTAAATTTATTAATTTAGAATAGGGTAGGGAATTTTTTATTTTGGGGGGTTTTGTTATTTTATTAGGGGGCTTAGAGTAGATGTAATTAGTTTAAAATTGTTGTAATATTTTTCTTATGTTTGTAAATAAAAAATTTTATTTTTTGTAACTTAGTTCTTTTTTATTTTTTGTACTTTAGTTAGTTTATGTAATTGTAGTTATTTGTAGAAATTGTATTTAATTTATTTATTGATAGTGTAGTGTTAGGTTTTATTGTAGGTAATTGTAGGTATTTTATTTAATTAATTTATTGATAGGGTAGTGTTAGGTTTAATTATAACTTAGGTTAGGACTTATTTTACAGGTAATTTTGTTATTATTTTAACTAGGTAACTATTAAATAGTTCTTAACTATTTAATAGCTATTGTACCTGGTTAAAATAATTACAAAGTTGCCTGTAAATTAAAT
Source organism: Bombina bombina (assembly GCF_027579735.1). NCBI lineage: Eukaryota > Metazoa > Chordata > Amphibia > Anura > Bombinatoridae > Bombina > Bombina bombina. Next base: position 516,673,895 of record NC_069499.1, on the reverse strand, counting down.
ATTAATCCTAAAATAGCTACAATGTAATTATAATTTATATTGTAGCTATATTAGGATGTATTTTACAGGTAAGTATTTAGCTTTAAATAGGAATAATTTATTTAATAAGAGTTAATTAATTTCGTTAGATGTAAATTATATTTAAGTTAGGGGGGTGTTAGTGTTAGGGTTAGACTTAGCTTTAGGGGTTAATCCATTTATTATAGTAGCGATGAGCTCCATTCGGCAGATTAGGGGTTAATAATTGAAGTTAGGTGTCGGCGATGTTAGGGAGGGCAGATTAGGGGTTAATACTATTTATGATAGGGTTAGTGAGGCGGATTAGGGGTTAATAACTTTATTATAGTAGCGCTCAGGTCCGCTCGACAGATTAGGGGTTAATAAGTGTAGGCAGGTGTCGGCGACGTTGAGGGGGGCAGATTAGGGGTTAATAAATATAATATAGGGGTCGGCGGTGTTAGGGGCAGCAGATTAGGGGTACATAAGGATAACGTAGGTTGCGGCGGTGTACGGAGCGGCAGATTAGGGGTTAATAATAATATGCAGGGGTCAGCGATAGCGGGGGCGGAAGATTAGGGGTTAATAAGTGTAAGGGTAGGGGTGTTTAGACTCGGGGTACATGTTAGGTTGTTAGGTGCAGACGTAGGAAGTGTTTCCCCATAGGAAACAATGGGGCTGCGTTAGGAGCTGAACGCTGCTTTTTTGCAGGTGTTAGGTTTTTTTTCAGCTCAAACAGCCCCATTGTTTCCTATGGGAGAATCGTGCACGAGCACGTTTTTGAGGCTGGCCGCGTCCGTAAGCAACTCTGGTATCGAGAGTTGCATTTGCGGTAAAAATGCTCTACGCTCCTTTTTTGGAGCCTAACGCAGCATTTTTTTGGACTCTCGATACCAGAGTTAATTTTATGGTGCGGCCAGAAAAAAGCCTGCGTAGCGTTAACAGCCCATCTACCGCCAAACTCCAAATCTAGGCCTGAGTGTTTCGTTGCAGCAGGTTTTTTTGTATCTCTGCCCGGTTTAACTATCTTTTTTGGTGACATTTTCATGCAGTATTATAACCTGATTCCTTTCCTTTAATTTGTTATCACTTTCATTCAATAAGAATTAGACCAGGATAGAGGATTAGTTCGTATAATGATGCTTGGAGAGAAAGTTAGAAAGCTCCCCAAGCAATTGTGAGATGTGATTGTATTAAATGAGGCAGTATGCTAGCATGGCCAGTATTGTGCTCCCTTTCAGTACTTAGGCAGTTTTTATGTGCTGTATAGTGTATTTAGTCAGGCAGCCAGGCCATCTGTAGTTGCTGTAAATAAAGGATATCAAAACCCATCTTGTTTCCAAACCATGCTTTCTTTTCCAGATCCCAGTCTCTGTTGTGGAGTGTGTCTACGATGCTGCTGCCTGTTATGTCACAGTTCATATGAGCCTAGTCATTGACAAATACATATCAATAGCGAGTATATTCGATTAGTTTAGTATAATGCCTGTGGAGATGGGATTATGTATATTCTTATGCAGCGTGTTACGTCTCAGGGCTATGGAGATGGCGGTTATGATAAGGTTCCGTGTCTATAGTATCTCACCTGACCCGCTTTCTACAATCAGGAATTACCTGTGTGCCATAGTCTTCTCCGGAAACCTCTGCTTCACTGTGCTGATTGAGATGGAGATCCGGAGGATTCCGGTGTTACATTTCAGCCCCAGGCTCCAACAATGGCGGCCGCGACTTAGGCCTCAAACCTTAGTGGCATCAAAGATCTAGCTGAGGCAGTTTGGTCGCCACTCTTCAGGTCTCCATCCATTCCGGAGGTGAATTTAGAGTATTGTTCCTCCAATCTGTGCTCAAATGCCCCTGCAATAGCTATCTTGGGCAATTTTGGTCGGAGCTCACATTAAAGTGCGGCCATCAGTCACGCCAGCCGGCTCTGCCCCGACAATGTCCTATTTTAACCCTCAACGGCAAACTATTCTTTTAGTAGATGCTAGCCCTGTTGGTTTAGGTGCTATTCTGGTGCAGAGAGACAAAGGCAAGCAGTAAATAATTGCTTATGGTAGCCGTTCTTTAAATGATGTGTAAAAACGTTATTCTCAAACAGAACGTGAAGCTCTGGCAATAGTTTGGAGTTGTGAATACTTTCATTTATATTTATATGGTTGTCCATTCACACTGATCACAGATCATAAGCCTTTACAGTTGATCTGGAATAATCCAAAATCCAAACCGCCCGCTAGAATAGAAAGATGGGGTTTAAGACTACAACCATATAATTTTACTGTGGTTTACAAATCTGGAAAAGAGAACCCAGCAGACTATATGTCTCGACATCCTATATCAACAGATTCATTCACAAGTTCACCAAGTTCCATGGATGCATAGGAATATATACATTTTGTTACTAATCATGCAATACCTAAAGCATTGAGTTTAGAAGAAATACAACAAGCAACATTAGCTGATCCTATACTGCAAAAACTCGCTGTATTAGTTCGGAATGGAAAATGGTACACAGCTGATTCTGACAAAATACATGGAAAAGAGTTGAAGTCATTTGCAAGATTTAGCAAAGAACTCTCAGTGAATAATGACAACAGTATTATCTTGCGAGGTAATCAACTAGTCGTTCTGACATGTTTACAACAGCAAGTATTATCCTTAGCACATAAAGGTCACCAAGGAATAGTTAAAATGAAGCACCATGGTGTAATGTGACTATAGATTTTTATGGTCCATTACCTACTAGAGATTATTTGATGGTGGTTATAGACGAATATTCAAGATACCCGGTAGTAGAAGTTATCAGCTCAACATCTTCAGTCACTGTTATTCCGGTTTTAGACAAAGTTTTCTCTTTATTGGGAATTCCTAAAATTGTTAAAACAGATAACGGTCCCCCATTTAACAGTACTCAGTTTAATAAATTTGCTTCATATCTTGGATTTAAACATAGGTGCATTACTCCTTTGTGGCCACAAGCTAATTCAGAAGCTGAAAGATTCATGCGTTCTATGGGGAAATTTCTAAGGGCAACTACAGCGCAAGGTAGACCATGGAAACAAAATTTATACTCTTTTCTGAGAGACTATCGATCAACTCCCCATTGTACTACTGGCAGATCACCTGCAGAGCTGTTATTCAATCGCAAACTTCAGATCAAAATTCCGGATATAAATGATTCGCTAACAGAGACACTCAACAAGGACTTAATACAAAAAGACAGTCATGCCAAAGCCAAGATGAAAGCTTATGCGGATAAATATTATCATACCAAATCTGCTCTTTTTGCTGTTGGAGACAGAGTCCTGTGCAGGCAAGATAGACGACACAAGTTGGATACTTAATATGATGTCATCCCATATACAGTTACAAGAATTCAAGGATCAATGATCACTGCAGTAAGAAATGGACATACAATTCTTCTTTCTTCAAGAAACTACACAAAGAACAGGACACTGAAGTATCTGATGCAGAAGATGATGATTCTGATATACCCAAATTATTTCAAGAACATGATGATAATATGGATAACTCAGAGAGCAGTGAGGGGGAAGAAAACATAGCATAGTCCTTAGATACTAATCGAAAATACCCTCTCAGAGAAAACAGAAGACCTCCTGAATACCTTAAAAACTATGAAAAATAATGTGTTTTCATGTAATGTATTATGTCATCATGCAACTCTTTTATGTGAAATGTAGTTGGTCTTATTTCTAGATATTAAGCATAGTATATATATAGTTATATTTAGTTTAATTGTTATGTTTCTAATCTAAAGTAAAGGAGAAATATGGTGTCTGTTGTGATATTATAATATATAATGCTTTCTTCCTAGTTTGTGCTCTGACTTGTAAATGTATATAATTGTTGCAAAGAAGCAGGGGCGGGGACAGTGTTGTTGGAGTGAGGAACCAGGAAATAAAGTGTGTAGTTAGTTGCTGGATAAATGGACTCTGTGTCAGATATATTTCTAAACTACCTGGATTTACAAACACTACACATAGAAACTGGGTGAATACAGCTGTTATAATCCCTAAGAGAGCATCCGATCTGTGGAGGACTTCTAACGAGTAAATTACATGTGATTATGGGGCCAATATAAAACCAATAAGTCCGACGATCGGATAGATGTGAATCCATTTAAATAGATAGATCTGGATTAACAATCAATGGGTGATAATAAAATGCCTTGTTTAACGTAGAATATACGTCACGCATAGCAAGATACTGAATGTGTGTAAATCTGATATAACATATGTGCTCATGAGCGTATCTACTCGGGGTAGCTTTTATAAACCGCAGACTGGGGAACGATATTAAAGTGAAGGTAAACTTTAAAAACGGGCACTTTCATTCATCAAAGTTTACAAAGCAGCCGTTTTGATTTAAAACTTATCTTTTTTTCTTTTCACAGCCATAGCAGCTTCCCCCTCCTGGAAATCCTCTCTTCACACGTCAGCAATGACTAATCTGGTTTCCTCCAATCACAGCATATTGAATCCAAATCCCAGTTTTTGGTGAAGATGGATTCATATGAGTAGAGATCTAGAACAGTGATTTGCAACCTTTTTTTTGCCGTGGCACACTTTTTTACCTTAAAAAACACACCACCATCCCAAAATTTTACAAAATCACACATTGTAGCCTAATACAGGATATATATACAGTATATATATATATATATATATATATTTATATATATATATATATATATACACACTGTACTGTGCTGTCATGCCATGCCTCCTACAAACTATACATGAGATATTGACATTCATTCACAAACAATCATGATTGTCTGTGAATGAATGTCAGTCATGGTTGTAAATGATGCCTGATGAGCCTGTCACATACCTACCAATATTTCAAAATTTGAAAGAGGGACACCCCCGCACTGTTGTCAGTCTGCCGCGGCACACCTGAGGATCTCTCACGGCACACTAGTGTGCCACGGCACACTGGTTGAAAAACACTGATCTAGAATATACGCTCAGAACACAGATTAATAGGCCACAGGATTACTGAATTTTAGGTTTATGATTTAAAATAGAGTGGAATTTTCAATATACTGCATGCATTATTGGTGGAGTCAGTGAAGGTTGTTCCTGCCTTCACCCTTAATAGTGACGATTTAGTCAAACAATGGGAGACTGCATTGTCTGAATGCTCTTTAAATTAATACAAATATTAATAAAACATGACAAATTGGAGCTAACTAAACTTGACACTGAAATCTAAGAGTATAATGCTCAATTATCTAAATTCAATGATAAAATTGAATATAAAAGCAAGTATGATAAATATCAGAAATAATTAGATAAACTTGAGCTAGAATTAATAGCTACCAAAAAACAAAAATTACAAAGAGATACTCAAGACTTTCAGAACCAAAAAGTCTATCGCTGGCGCAACAACACGACATTTAGACACAGAACCAATAGATATTTGGTCCAACAACCTGAGAGTAGCGCAGAAAGCAAATCAGATATCTCTGACAATGAATCAGACATTAGCATTATTAATGAACCCACAGATAGTGCCAGCAACACGTCAGGAGCCAGACCTAAAACTTATAGCTCAGTACAATCATCTACAGCCTCCTCTTTTTTATCCACCACCCCTCACATCGTAAACCCTCCTATCACCCAGACCAACCAGATGACTACACAGAACAGGGGGAACAAATGCAAATTTTCAGGCCCAGTGAGACAATCCACAAGGAGGAGGGAATTACGCCCTTTCTCCAAGATAAGGATGAATAACTGAGAATCATCAATTTATCTGACCATATACTAAATTCTGCACACAGATCAGTACTTTCTAGAGGGTTATCTTTTTGTCCAGTTAACTCACTGAACAAATTTGAATTAATTAAAGACATTCAGTTATTCTCTAGAAAATTGCTACTGATAAAGTTATATGTTTATAATCCAGACACTCGTAATGCAGAAGATTTGGTCACAGCCGATATTCTACAGGAACTATCAGAAGATGGTACAGATATTTTAGTTAATAAGGTATCATCTAGTCCCCAGGCCTGGAAATCAAACTTGAAACCGAAATCCACCTATGCTCCCTCTCTATCTATGTCACCGGACATACAGATTTTCTGTAAGATGATCTGCCAAAAAATTGAACAACTACCTGTCTATAATGCTAAACAAAATTTAACTGCAATTGAATCTCATGCATTGAAAGACATTGAATCCTGGCACGACATCATCATTAAACCATCTGACAAGGGTGGCAATGTGGTCTTGGCCACGACAAATGTATATGGATGAAGCCAACAAACAATTATCCAGTACTTCTTGCTATAAACAGTTGATATTTAATCCTCAGAGTTTGTATCTAATCCAGTATAAAAATCTGATCAATGATGCTTGGGAAGGAAATATAATTTCCAACTCAGAGAAAAAGTACTTAATCAGGGAAAATCCCAAAATTGCCAAAATGTATTTTTTACCAAAAGTACATAAAGACCCTACAGTACCCCCACCCCAGGAAGACCCATTGTGTCGGGAAATGAAAACTTAACAGAAAATGCCAGTAAGTTTGTAGATCTAAGACTGAGAGAATATTTGACTACTCTACCCTCCTATTTACGTGATACCATGGAGGGACTTCAGATTCTACAAAATATAAAATTAACTGATGAAATGTGGTTAGTTACAGCTGATGTAGAATCTCTGTACACCAACATTAGACACACTAATGGAATTGAAGCTATTAAATATTTTCTATCTACCAACAACTGTGACAACAGGGCACATAACAAGTTTATAATTAAATTACTACACTTCATCCTGACGCACAATTTCTTTACATTCAATGACAGATATTTTTTGCAAATACAGGGTACCGCGATGGGCACTGCCTGCGTGCCGACTTATGCAAATCTATTCCTTGGATACTGGGAACTTTTCTACGTATTCTCTGATGAATTAAAACTATATACTGACCATATACCCTTGTGGTTAAGGTATATAGATGATGTTCTTTTCATCTGGGAAGGAACATCTGATGAATTAGAAAAATTCATGAATAAACTAAATGAGAATAATAATAACATAAAAAGCAGCACGGACGCTGTTTTTAGCTTAATCTATGTGGTCTTAATATAAGCTTTGAGAGTACACACTTTAATATTTAATGTTTAAAATAACCTATCAGTGATACTCACGATTATGTTAGCGAGAGCAATAGGGAGTCAGAAATGCTGAGCTACAATAGTAACTGACTGTGATTATACACAACGTGTCAGAACAGCTCTGTACTTATAAGAGTTACAGCATAATTCGCTGTGATTTACATTAGCGTAACGAGAGAGCTTTATACAAATTGAATGAATGCTATGTCAGTTATACCGCTGTTGATTTAATTCTATGTACAATATGATTGAGAACGTGGAATCATAAGTTGATAACTTAATCACATTGGCGGATTCTATACTGGAAATACCAGAGGACTTTTTACTATAAGTAATTCCTACACAAATGTTACGCTCTTTTAGCGTGATTGACACATTATATTTATAGTAATAACCCGGGATTCACCTATAAAAATATTACAAGTATCACATCATTACGAGTATGCTACTCGCTAACTCAAAATATTATACATCCATATATTTTTAAACTAGGTAGAACCAAGGATTAACTGGTAATAATACAGTTTGGATAAGTGATACATAACAATAATCACTGTCTTTAAATATTTAATGATACAGTCAGGAAAGTGATTAGGACACTTGCTAATATAAGCAATGTGTTACTTTATTACAACCACTGCTCCAGAATAAGTTGCTACTATTGATTATTATCTGAGCAGATATGAGACTTGGGTTTTTCGCAAGGAAAGGAATTTAATATCATGAAGCCAAGCTGATAAGCTTGGTATATAAATTGCATCTGCACGATACTTACCACAGTATACACAGTAATTGGAATTTAACCAATACAGTATTAACTGTTACATTGGTACTATTCCATTTCATACTTACATTAGAAAATATATGGGAAAGTACTAATTCCACGTTCGTTCAGAGATACAGGGGAAGCCAAATTACATTTTAATATTTAGTATACTATAACATTGGCTTAACCCCTAAACCGGACAAACAGTATATAAATATATAGACTCAAACTATAGATCGCTAATATCTGTGTTTTCTAACCAGTTGTATACATTAAAGTGAGAATATGTGATAATACAGTATTGAATTATTAATATCTAAGATATATCACACTTGCTCAATATAGTGCTTTGGCACAAAACAATGGAACATATCACGTGTTCAAGCATAACATATTAACTATACGGTCTATAAAATTACTCACTCAGTCATTACCCCCTTTTCTCCCCTATATTTCCACACCAGTAAGATATTCAGACAGCTCATGATAATACGTAATTAGTTTAACGTATCACATAAGAGCATTTGACAGTCAGAACATTCCTTAATCTGAGATTCTACTATTAAAAAATATCTTTTCACTATCAACTGTGTGGAATCTAACATAAACATTGAATATATCAACTAAGTGTTTGCACTAATGTACTCTTCATAGCCTATTAAATAGTGTACTATTAACAGAAGGTGTTTCTAACCGTCTACAAGGCCAGATATTAATTATTCACCTCACCTTCTCTCAAGATTAACAATTGATCACATAGTTTAGATATTTTAAATGTATTTATGTTGTGTTGGAGTGTTCACCCTTTTAAATTAATGAATTAAAAGTTATGTTTTAATCCACGAATACCGCCATTTCTCGAGTCTGGGCATTAGAGTGCCGTTTGCATACTTTCTGTGGATAACTCTTATCCACAATTTCTAGTTTCTAATTAATTAATGCAGAGCACCAACCCACATATTAATGAATAGTGGATTACAGCACATTTCGCACAGCAGCTAAATAAAGTGTGACCACATTATCAGGAATTAAGTGGGGATTGCCTAATTCTTATAGTGCCATTGTTACTTTTCTTTTCTCATAAAATTAACTCATTTAGCAAGCCAACAGAAAATCTGTTTCTTGGATTTGACAATATTTAAGAATGATGATGGATTTATTAACACCACCATTTATCGGAAGGAAACAGCTACCAATACCCTCTTACACAATTCCAGTGCCCATCCACCCAGCACTTTAAAGGCTATACCTTATGATGAATTCTTACGCCTACGCCGTAACTGTTCAAGTACTGAAATATATATGATAGAAAGTACTGCTCTAATGCAGAGATTAATCACACGAGGATACAGCAAAAAATCGGCGAAGAGAACCAAGTATAAGGCACTAAAAATTCAAAGAGAGGAATTACTGGTCCCTAAAGACAAAGTCCTGAATGAGTCTTATCCAAGACTGATAACTACGTACAATCCCCAGATGACGCAAGTAGTCCAAATTATAAACGATCATTGGAAAATATTGCAGAATGATTCAACTCTGAAGTCTGCAATTGGAGAAAGACTTTCAGTAGGGTACTAAAGACCCAGTAATTTAAGAGACAAACTGGTATCCAGTCACATTGTAAGATCTGTAAAGAAAAAAGACAGTGATCCAGGAAAGTATCCCTGTAGTACATGTTCTGCGTGCAAATACGTATGGAAAACTAAGACCATAACAGAAAAAAACTGGCAGAGTATACAAACTATCTTCCCATTTCTCCTGTAGAACGATAGGTGTCATATATGTACTCTTTTGTTCATGCAAAATGGCCTATGTTGGGATGACTACAAGAGAAGTGAGGGTACGCATCCTTGAACATGCCAATAACATCAAGAATGCCAATAGAGATGAAAATAGAGGCAAGAAAATTACATCGGTTGCCAAACATTTTCAATTACATCATAATAGCCTGACCACGGGATTACAATACACAGTAATCCAAAAAGCATCCTTAGGAATTAGGGGTGGAAATACTGAAAAGGCATTACTAAAGATGGAGTGCAAGTGGATCTACTTATTAGATTCAGTTTAACCTAATGGCATGAACAACTTTAATAACTATTATGTATATTTATAAGCCTCACTATTATTATCTCTTCTGCACAGTCATTCACCTTTGTGTCTCACCAGCACTCATGTATAGTTACACTTATTTTCCATTTGCCCTTTTGTTCCACTTCCCCCTTTTTTTACTTTTGATGTCACCAGTATTTGACACTTTATGCATATATCACTCCAGGATGATTCTATTATACACATTTTATTTGAGATCTCTCATTGAGGTCCATCTTTTATCTTGATTTTTTTTAAGTGATGTTAACACACTATTTGATCGCTCACAAGCACATCACTATTAATAGCAGACTTACAATTAGGAATATTCCATTACTTCACTGTTTGTCACAAACAAAAGGCTAGATTAGGAGTTTTGCGGAAAGAGCTGTTCGGTGCTAACTTGCAAGTTATTTCCACTGCTCACCTCCCTATAGCGCTGCTATTACAGGTTTGCAAAAACCCGGCGTCTGCAGGCAATAAGTGAGCATTGAGCAAAATTGAGCTCCATACCGCACTCCAATACCAGCGCTGCTTTGAGCTAGTTTTACGTGCTCATGCACGATTTCCCCATACACATCAATGGGGAGAGCCGGCTGAAAAAAAGCCTAACACCTGCAATAAAGGAGCGTAAAGCTCCGTAACGCAGCCCCATTGATTCCTATAGGGAAACAAAAGTTATGTTTACACCTAACATAAACCCTGAGTCTAAACACACCTAATCTGCCGGCCCCGACCGCCAACACCTACAATATACTTATTAACCCCAATCTGCCACCCCCGACACTGCCGCCACCTACATTACACTTATTAACTCCTAATCTGCTGCCCCCAATGTTTCTGCCACCTACCTACACTTATTAACCCCTAATCTGCCGCCCCCAACATCGCTGCCACTATACTAAAGTTATAAACCCCTAAACCTAACCCTAAGTCTAACCCTAACCCTAACACCCACTAACTTTAATATAATTAAAATAAATCTAAATAAAAATTACTATCATTAACTAAATAATACCTATTTAAAACTAAATACTTACCAATAAAATAAACCCTAAGCTTGCTACAATATAACTAATAGTTACATTGTAACTATCTTAGGTTTTATTTTTATTTCACAGGCAAGTTTGTATTTATTTTAACTAGGTAGATTAGTTAGTAAATAGTTATTAACTATTTACTAGCTACCTAGTTAAAATAAATACAAATTTACCTGTAAAATAAAACCTAACCTGAGTTACACTAACACCTATCCTTTCACTACAATTAAATAAATTACATTAATTAAATACAATTAACTAAATTACAAAAAAAAACAACACTAAATTACACAAAAAAAGCCCCCCCAAAATAAAAAAACCCTAGCCTAAACTAAACTACCAATAGCCCTTAAAAGGGCCTTTTGCGGGGCATTGCCCCAAAGAAATCAGCTCTTTTACCTGTAAAAAAATATACAAACACCCCCCCAACAGTAAAACCCACCACCCACACAACCAAACCCCCGAAATAAAAACCTATCTAAAAAACCTAAGCTCCCCATTGCCCTGAAAAGGGCATTTTGGATGAGCATTGCCCTTAAAAGGGCATTTAGCTCTTTTTCCACCCAAAGTCCCTAAGCTAAAAATAAAACCCACCCAATAAACCCTTAAAAAAACCTAACCTTACCCCCGAAGATCCACTTGCAGTTTTTGAAGACCCCACATCCATCCTCAACGAAGCGGCAGAAGTCCTCAGCGAAGCAGGCAGAAGTCTTCATCCAAGTTGGCCGAAGTCTTCATCCAAGCCGGTAGAAGTCTTCATCCAGACAGCATCTTCTATCTTCATCCATCCAGCGCGGAGCGGCTCCATCTTCAAGACATCCGGCACGGAGCATCCTCTTCTTCCGACGGCTAATGAAGAATGAAGGTTCCTTTAAGGGACGTTATCCAAGATGGCATCCTTTGAATTCCGATTGGCTGATAGAATTCTATCAGCCAATTGGAATTAAAGGTGAAAAATTCCTATTGGCTGATCCAATCAGCCAATAGGATTGAGCTTGCATTCTTTTGGCTGTTCCAATCAGAATTTGTCTCTGTGTTTTGTAATAATTATTAAAATAGATCTCCCTTCAATACCTCTAGGAGAGCGATATGTTTCAGTTACAATCATTGGGCATTAACCAACATAATCCTCATGATATATTACTATAACTGTGTACCAATATTACTCCATGAATTCATTAAAGATTCCCTTAATGCACAATGAATAATAAAATAATCATTTCTCCTGCATCTCTAGGAGAAAGATATATCCCACTTTTAGCATTGGGGGATTATATATGTAATCTTACAAGAAAATAAGATGGGGATTTACCATCATGATAGTAGCACTGGTTGGTATCGACCATACATAATCTTGGGCGCAGCTACATACTATTCTCTTTATAATTAGGAACTGTAATAGGTGCTCTTAACAATCTATTATGTCAACTACATTGTTCCCAATATTGTCCTTAATATCGTTCCCCAGTCTGCGGTTTATAAAAGCTACCCCGAGTAGAAACGCTCATGAGCACATATGTTATATCAGATTTACACACATTCAGTATCTTGCTATGTGTGATGTATATTCTATGTTAAACAAGGCATTTTATTATCACCCATTGATTGTTAATCCAGATCTATCTATTTAAATATATATATCTATCTGATCGTTGGACTTATTGGTTTTATATTGGCCCAACAATCACATGTAATTTACTTGTTAGAAGTCCTCCACAGATCGGATGCTCTCTTAGGGATTATAATAGCTGTATTCGCCCAGTTTCTATGTAAACATGATCTCTGAATCAGCATACCCCATAGACACATACCCCTCTGACGATAGTTAAGATAGTTCTCTGATTGGCGCTTCCATTCGGTTAACTCCACCCCTCATATCACGCCCCCTGTTTTCGTCATAAGCCTTATGACACTCCTGGATACATCACTTGATTGATATCTCAGGTAGCCAATCCAGCCGCACCATCCTATAGACAGGGACCTATTACTATGTGAGGTGGGTGATCAAGAACAACAAATAGCGTCCAATAGCAGCGGCTTGCACCCCCTCTGAAGATGTGTTCTTTGTGAAACGCGCATCAGGGGTCCTACAGTTTTATTTTAACTTGCTTACCATGGTTAAATAATAGTTAACTGGTATACTCTTACTACTTACTTCAGCCCAACAGTCTCATTAATTATAAGCTTAACTTAGCCCTCAGATTGTAAGGGCTTAGTTTATTAGAGTATCTCTCTGGCAACTTTATATTTAATACTAACCTGCTTAAAGGGACAGTTCACCCAAAAATGTTCTCCACTTTAAATTATTCCCAATGATCCTTTTAACCTGTTAGAGTGTATTAAATTGGTTACAAGTAGCTCCTTTACTCCTATTTCATCATTTGAAATAGCTGATTTAGCCTGTGGTATCGCCACCTATACTGAACAAATTAATACCGGAGTATAGGCTATTGAATAGCCTAAGTATACACAGCCAGCAGAAGAGATTACACTCTCAGTGAGATGCAGGATAGTTAAGTACTAAAATGATCATTTTCCATTGTTCTCTCTATGTATTGAGCTTTGGGGTTCCAGCCAAACAAAAGATAAGGAAGCAAGTCTGTTTACACAAACTTAGAACATAATGAGATTTGATATCACCTTTAAGTTCAACCCATTGTAATAGGCTGTGGTTTCAAAGCACAAAATCAGCTACTTCATATACACAAATAAGCATGAAAATGGAATTTCTCAAATATTTTATACTCTGCAGTTGGTATAACAAGTCATTTAAAATACATTAATGGAAAAACATTTTTATAGTGTACTGTCCCTTTAAGCTATTGTATGAATATTTATTCCTGGCTGTGACTTATATTTCCTAATAAATATAGTAATGTGTGAATGCAATGGAATAATATTTTTCCAAAAATTCCTAATCAGTCTTGCTGAGTTAATATATACTTCTTATCGTGGAGCTAATCCTTCTATACTGAATTGTGTACTTCTTTACAATTAATCTAGCTAGTTGTTATGTTCTGTCTGTTTAGTTTTCATGATAGGTAAAAATGTAAGTGGTATTTAAAATGTACAAACTAATTTTAAAAGGAAAGCAATACTTAGAAATGACCAGCTACTATATAACTCCGCACCCCCAATCCCCTCTTTATGTCTTGAACTATATTAAACATATTAACCCCTAATCTGCCAACCCCCCACATAGCCAACACTAAATAAACCTAATAACCCCTAAACCGCCGGCCCCCACATTGCTACTACTATAATAAATCTATTAACCCCTAAACCGCCGGCCCCCCACATCGCTAATAATGAAATAAACCTAGTAACCCCTAAACTGCCGCCCCCCCACATTGCTACTAATAAAATAAACCTAATAGCTCCTAAACCGCAATCCCCCACAATGCAATAAACCTAATTAAACTATTAACCCCTAAACCGCCATCCCTCCGCAACGCAAATAACTAATTTAATCACTAAGCCCCCTAACCTAACACCCCCTAAATTAACCCCAATTACATAAAATAAAAAAAATACTAAATTAAAATTAAAATAAAAAATCCTAACATTACTTAAACAAGAACCTAAGATTAAATTAAAATAAATAAATCTAAAATTACAAAGAATAAAAAAGTCTAAAATTACAGAAAAAAATAAACCAAATTATCAAAAATAAAAAATTAAACCCTAATAAACCCTAATACCCCTATAAAAATAAAAAAGTCCACCCAAATAAAAACACCCCCTAATCTAACACTAAGCTACCAATAGCCCTTAAAAGGGCCTTTTGTAGGGCTTTGCCCTAAAGTGATCTACCAAAATAAAGTACAAGTTACCCCCTAAAAGTAATCCCCCCACACACAATCCCCCAAAATAAAAAAACCTAACACTTAAAAAAAACCTAAGCTACCCATTGCTCCATTGCAATCAGCTCTTTTGCAGCCCATTAAAATATAAAAATCAGCAAAACATCCTGGAAATAGGAACAAAAAGAGGCGCCCAATAGGATAATAACATTAAGGCCAATAACACAACTGTAGAGTACTCCTATATACTCACAAAATGAGTTGCACATCCAGTGCAATAATCAGCAAACCGAGGCTTCAGAACTGCTCGGCTGACTCGGTCTCCTCTGGAACAGGCAGCACACTCGACTCGCAGGCAGTTTCCTCCAAGCGTCTGCCAAACCAATCCAAGACGGACCAAAAGGTAAAGATCCATATATCTAAAAATCCAAAAAATCCAGGAGTAAGGTGTTAGTAAAACGTATAATTTATTAAAATCAATGTTAAAACATATAGCAAGCACAACAACGCGTTTCTCAGCGGTATTGCTGTTTCATCAGGCTGAGAAACGCGTTGCTGTGCTTGCTATATGTTTTAACATTGATTTTAATAAACTATCGGCTAGATTACGAGTTGTGCGTTAGGCTTAAAAAGCAGCGTTGGCCGGTCCTAACGCTGCTTTTTAACGCCCGCTGGTATTACGAGTCTTGCAGGTACAGGTGTACCGCTCACTTTTTTGGCCAGACTTGGAAATACCGCAAATCCACTTACGTAAATTGCGTATCCTCTTTTTTCAATGGGACTTGCATAGCGCCGGTATTACGAGTCTGACAAAAAGTGAGCGGTAGACCCTCTCCTGTCAAGACTGGTACCGCATTTTAAAGTCAGTAGTTAAGAGTTTTACACTACAACGCCGTAGCATAAAACTCTTAAATAAAGTGCTAAAAAGTACACTTACACCCATAAACTACCTATTAACCCCTAAACCAAGGCCTCCCCACATCGCAAATACTAAAATAAAATTTTTAACCCCTAATCTTCCGAACCGGACATCGCCGCCACTATAATAAATATATTAACACCTAAACCGCTGCACTCCCGCCTCACAAACATTATTTAAATATTATTAACCCCTAATCTGCCGTCCCTAACAGCGACACCACCTACCTACATTTATTAACCCCTAATCTGCCGCCCCCAACATCGCTGCCACTATATTAAAGTTATTAACCCCTAAACCTAAGTCTAACCCTAACCTCTAACACCCCCTAACTTAAATATAATTAAAATCAATATAAATAAAAATTACTATAATTAACTAAATTATTCCTATTTAAAACTAAATACTTACCTATAAAATAAACCCTAAGCTAGCTACAATATAACTAATAGCTACATTGTATCTAGCTTAGGGTTTATTTTTATTTTACAGGCAAGTTTGTATTTATTTTAACTAGGTACAATAGTTATTAAATAGTTATTAACTATTTAATAACTACCTAGTTAAAATAAATACAAAAGTACCTGTAAAATAAAACCTAACCTAAGTTACAATTACACCTAACACTACACTACAATTAAATTGTTTTCCGAAATTAAATACAATTAAATACAATTAAATTAAATTAGCTAAAGTACAGAAAATAATAAACAAATTGCAAGATTTTTAAACTAATTACACCTAATCTAATCCCTCTAACAAAATAAAAAAGCCCCCCCAAAATAAAAAAGCCCTACCCTACACTAAATTACAAATAGCCCTTAAAAGGGCCTTTTGCAGGGCATTGCCTCAAAGTAATCAGCTCTTTTACCTGTAAAAAAAAAAGTACAAATCCCCCCAACATTAAAACCCACCACCCACACAACCAACCCTACTCTAAAACCCACCCAATATCCCCTTAAAAAAAACCTAACACTAACCCCTTGAAGATCACCTTACCAGGAGAAGTCTTCATCCAACCGGGCTGAAGTCCTCAACAAAGCCGGGAGAAGTCTTCATCCAAGCGGGGTGAAGTGGTCCTTCAGACGGGCAGAAGTCTTTATCTAGACGGCATCTTCTATCTTCATCCATCCGGCACGGAGCGGGTCCATCTTCAAGACATCCGACGCGGAGCATCCTCTTATAACGACAGCTAAGACTGAATGAAGGTTCCTTTAAATGACGTCATTCAAGATGGTGTCCCTCCAATTACGATTGGCTGATAGAATTCTTTCAGCCAATCGGAATTAAGGTAGAAAAAATCCTATTGGCTGATGCAAGTTAAATTTTTCATTTCATTTTTTCTACCTTAATTCTGATTGGCTGATAGAATTTAGATTTTGATTTAGGCTTTTTTTATTTCTTGGGGTATTTTTTTTTTTAGATTAGGGATTTTTTTATTTTAACGTGCTGTAAAAGAAGAGTTGATTGCCCTTTTAAAGGCAGTGCCGATACAAATGCCCCTTTAAGGGCAATGGGTAGCTTAGGTTTTTTTATTGTTAGGTTTTTTATTTTGGGGGGTTGTATGGGTGGTGGGGTTTACTTTTAGGGGGTAACTTGTACTTTAATTTGGTAGAAGAGCTGATCGCTTTAGGGCAATGCCCTACAAAAGGCCCTTTTAAGAGCTATTGGTAGCTTAGTGTTTTTTATTTTATGTAACTGGGATTAATTTAGGGGGTGTTAGGTTAGGGGGCTTAGTGATTAAATTAGTTATTTGAAATGTGGGGGATGTCGGTTTAGCGGTTTATAGTTTAATTAGGTTTATTGCATTGTGGGGGATGGCGGTTTAGGGGTTAATAGGTTTATTTTATTAGTAGCAATGTGGGGGGCCGGCGGTTTAGGGGTTAATAGGTTTATTATAGTAGTAGCAATGGGGGGGGGGGCGGCGGTTTAGGGGTTAATAGGTTTATTATAGTAGTAGCGATGTGGGGGGTCGGCGGTTTCGTGGTTAATAGGTTTATTTAGGTGTTAGCAATGCGGGGGCGGCAGTTTAGGGTTTAATCACTTTATTTAGTGTCGGCGATTTCGGGGGCGGCGGATTAGGGGTATTTATACTAGAGGTTTAAGTTAGGGTGTTAGGTTTTTACATAGATTTCTTTTCCCCATAGACATCAATGGGGATTGCGTTACAGCGATCGCCATTCCGCGATCACAGGTGTTATTTTTTTTCCTAACACTTTCTCTCCATTGATGTCTATGGGGGAAAACTTGCACGAGCACGTCAAGTCAGGCCTTGGGTTTTGTGCGGTATGGAGCTTATCGCACCATACCGCACAACAAAAGAAGGTTTTTCAGTAACTTGTAATAGGAGCGCTATGGAGAGTGCGACACTGCTCATCTTTTTGCGTTATTTACACACCCGGTTTATCGCACAACTTGTAATCTTGGTGTTTGTGTGTCAGTGACAAAATAAGTTGCATTACTGCACTTTTTGTGTTTTGGCATCCCAAATCCCTGAACTGTGTGCTTCACTGGCAACAAGGAAGACAAAACCTTATTCTGTTTGTGTTACTGGTGGAAATTGAAATAAATTCCTGCTTTGTGTGGGTTACTGGCACACAGATGGTTTAATTCCTGAACTGTGTATTACTCACACAAAGGGTATTAATATCTGAACTGTGTGTATTACTGGCAGGAGGGGAATAAATGCACGCTGCAAATGACTGCTTAAGCCAAAGCAACACAAGAAAGCAAAAGCAGCACAAATATGTCCTCTAAGGGATTGGAACAATGGAATCATAATACTCCAGTATTTTATACTTTTCCCAAGGTTCATAAGAAAACCCACTAAACCACCAAGGCACCTGACTGTTTCTAGCAATGATTTAGCTTTTGCTGTATCTCTTTATTTGGACCTTTTCTTCTTTTTATATTAAAGAGACTGGAGATTTTCAAAATAAGATAAACAGTTTAACTTATCAGGCACTCTCCCTAATTTCTGGACACTAGTCAGCGTCAGGTGGAGAGACAGTAAGGTAACGCAAGAACACTGGCATGCTAGTAAATAAGTAGTCCAGAATTGGTCCAGGTGAACCGGGCAAAGAGGTATCCAAAGGAGTAGTTAGACAGGCCAAGGTCAAAATTCAGAGCTGGCAGAATCAGTAAGCAAAGGCCAAAACAAGTAACGAGAAAGGGTCAAAATCCAGGTCTAGCAGAGGAAGTACAAAGACAGCAGGCAAGCAAATAATCAATAAAACAGGCAATAGGTCGTACACAGGAGTATTAACAAAATAAGAACACCCAGAGACTAGCTCAATAAACAGGCAAATAAAACAGGAGAGGGTTGGGTTTTTTAAATAGGCTGATGACAATTGCAAATGACCCTCAGCTGCAGGTAGGTGGAGCTAGAGAGAACAAAACAAGAAGCTTTTACTACCTAGAAAGATCTAGGTAGTAGCAAAAGACCACAAGTGGCAAACAGCCAGTGGAGGCTCCTCTATATGAGCACTTGAGCACGTGCACCCCCTGACCAACCCCCTGACCCCTGAAAAAAAAAAAAAAAAAGATTGAGAAATAAAAAAAAATAATTACATTTTTAAACCTTTTTTGCTTATTTAAATTAAAAAAATCCTCCAGGCTCCATTAAAATTGCTGTTTTTAATTATTTATTTATTTGCAGTCGATGCAGTTTTAAAGTGGAATGGTCTTTTGCCTAATACTTCTATCTATATCGCAAATGCTGTGCAGTGCGATAGGTAGAAGTATAGGCAAAATACCTTTCCACTTTAAAACTGCATTGACTGCAGTGCCACCTACAGGCCAGCCCATAGGTCTCCTAACCGCACAGCTCTTAGTGTGCGAGAGCCAGCTGTCACGTGACACTTGCACACTAAGAGCTGTGTGTGTGGGAGGAGGAGTATTGTCTTGAGGGCAGAGATGCAGCGAGGAGGCGGAGCCGGGACGGACTGCCAGGCTGTGAGTGTCCCCTGCCCTACCCTCTCAGGCACACTCCGCTCCTGCCCCAGCAGCACACCCAGGGTATTTATACACTAAACAAAGATCACAGTGTATTCCCCGGCAGATCGCACAGGATCCCTCCTGCCCCTATCTCCTCCTTTCTCAGCCCGTCTTCACTCTTCCCCTCCTCACTACAAAATACAAATAATGAACCTGAGCAGAGTGCTGAGCAGCAGAGCCTCACGTGTCCCGCACTGTCAGTAGCAACAACCAGGGGCGGCCGCTTTTTGCTACTGACAGTGCAGGACACGTGAGGCTCTGCTGCTCAGCACTCCGCTCAGGTTCATTATTTGTATTTCCGACGCCCCCCACACACAAGCAGCCCAGCTCAGCAAGTGGAGGGACCTCAGCCTATCTGTATGCGGGGCTCTGGGACACGAACTCCCCGCAGCATAGCGCTACATTACTCTGGGAGAAGTTTGTGCGCAACTCTGCACCCCACTGTCCGGGCAACTTCACCAGCTGCTAGTGCTACCATGGTAGACAGGGGGCCCCTCCTCACATCTGCCATCATCTTCTACCTGGCCATAGGGGCTGCCATATTCCAAGTGCTGGAGGAGCCCAACTGGGAGAAAGTCACTGAACTTTATAAAACTAACAAACTGAAGATACTTGCTAAGCACAGCTGCCTGACCCTCAATGAACTGGAGGATATTCTGGAGGTAACATTTGTTTTAAGATGTTTTATTATTTCCTCCCTTTTATTTAATGCACATATTCTGATTTTATTTTAAAGTATTCTTGAACTGTAGAAAAGTGTGTGTATATGTATATATATAATTAGTTCAATACAATGTATATCTACATATTGCAAAAAAATCAAATATATATATATATATAACACTGCTAGTAACTTTATACTAAATACAATGTGCTTTCCAGTCCCCTCTCTGTGTGTGTTTTGGGGGGCTGTGTGTGTGGGTGGGGGCTGTGTGTGTGTGGGGGGGGGGGGCTGTGTGTGTGGGGGTGGGGGCTGTGTGTGTCGGGGGCTGTTTGTGTGTGGGGGGGGCTGTTTGTGTGTGGGGGGGGCTGTTTGTGTGTGGGGGTGGGCTGTTTGTGTGGGGGGGGGCTGTGTGTGTGTGGGGGGCTGTGTGTGTGGGGGGGTGGGTGGGGGGGCTGTGTGTGTGTGCGGGGGTGCTGTGTGTGTGTGTGGGCTGTGTGTGTGGGCTATGTGTGTGTGTATGTATGTATATATACACACACACAAACATTAAAGTGGGCGGAGTCATCTGAGGGGCGGGGCTAGTGTTCCCCCATCTTCAAAAGTCACCAGCCGCCACTGCAAACAGCAAGGAAATGGCCCAGCAAGCTGAAGACCCCTGTTACTGTACAACTCCCGGCATCACATAACTTTACATTGTGATATGTATTTTATTTACTTTCAATGTCTTAAGTCTATATAATTCTATGGTGCATACTAGAAGTATTGGTTCATTTAAAGAAACATTCGGCTAGATTTAACGCAGCTTTTTTTCCTACCGCTGCTTCCAAACAACGCTGGTATTTAGAGTTGTCTGTGGGGCTGCGTTAGGCTCCATAAAGGGTGCATTGAGCCGAATTTACCGCCACTTCAACCCTCAATACCAGCGTTGCTTACGGTAGCGGTAAGCTGACAAAACGTGCTCATGCACAATTCCCCCATAGGAAACAATGGGGCAGTTTGGGCTGAAAAAAAACCTAACACCTGCAAAAAAGCAGCGTTAAGATCCCAACGCAGCCCCATTGTTTCCTATGGGGAAACACTCTCTAAGTCTGCACCTAACACCCTAACATGAACCCCGAGTCTAAACACCCCTAACCTTACACTTATTAACCTCTAATCTGCCGCCCCCGCTATCGCTGACACCTACATTATATTATTAACCCCTAATCTGCCGCTCCGGACACCACCGCCACCTACATTATCCCTATGAACCCCTAATCTGCTGCCCCTAACACTGCAGACCCCTATATTATATATATTACCCCCTAATCTGCCCCCCCAACGTCGCCGCCACCTAACTTCAAGTATTAACCCCTAATCTGCCAACCGGACCTCGCCGCTACTATAATAAATGTATTAACCCCTAAAGCTAAGTCTAACCCTAACCCTAACACCCCCTTAAATTAAATATAATTTTAATCTAATGAAATAAATTAAATCTTATTAACTAAAGTATTCCTATTTAAAACTAAATACTTACCTGTAAAATAAACCCTAAACTAGCTACAATATAACGAATAATTATATTGTAGCTATTTTAGGATTTATATTTATTTTACAAGCAACTTTGTATTTCTTTTAACTAGGTACAATAGCTATTAAATAGTTATTTACTATTTAATAGCTACCTAGTTAAAAGAAATACAAAATTACCTGTAAAATAAATCCTAACCTAAGTTACAATTAAACCTAACACTACACTATCAATAAATTAATTAAATAAATTACCTACAATTACATACAATTAAATAAACTAAACTAAATTACAAAAACAAACAAACACTAAATTACAAAAAATAAAAAAGATTACAAGAATATTAGGCTAATTACACCTATTCTAAGCCCCCTAATAAAATAAAAAAAACCCTCAAAATAATAAAGTTCCCTACCCTATTCTAAATTAAAAAGAAATCAGATCTTTTCCCAGCACTTAAAAGGGCTTTTTGCGGGGCATGCCCCAAAGTAATCAGCTCTTTTGCCAGTAAAAAAAAAAATACAACCCCCCCAACATTAAAACCCACCACCCACATACCCCTACTCTAACCCACCCAAACCCCCCTTAAATAAACCTAACACTACCCCCCTGAAGATCTCCCTACCTTGAGTTGTCTTCACCCAGCAGGGCCAAAGTCTTCATCCGATGGGGCAGAAGAGGACATCCAGACCGGCAGAAGTCTTCATCCTATCCGGGCAGAAGAGGACATTCGGACCGGCAGACATCTTCATCCAAGCGGCATCTTCTATCTTCATCCATCCGGAGCGGAGCCATCTTCTTCCCAGCCGTCGCGGATCCATCCTCTTCAACCGACACCTACTCGCCAAATGAAGGTTCCTTTAAATGACGTCATCCAAGATGGCATCCCTCGAATTCCGATTGACTGATAGCCAATCGGAATTAAGGTAGGAAAAATCTGATTGACTGATTGAATCAGCCAATCAGATTCAAGTTCAATCCTAATCATAAACATTATCGGCTAGATTTAGAGTTTTGTTGGTAAGGACCCACGTAGCTAACGCCGGCTTTTTTCTGGCCGCACCATAAAAATAACTCTGGTATTGAGAGTCCACATAAAGGCTGCGTTAGGCTCCAAAAAAGGAGCGTAGAGCATATTTAACGCAGCTTCAACTCTCGATACCAGCCTCAAAAACATGCTCGTGCACGATTCCCCCATAGAAAACAATGGGGCTGTTTGAGCTGAAAAAAAACCTAACACCTGCAAAAAAGCCGCGTTCAGCTCCTAACGCAGCCCCATTGTTTGCTATGGGGAAACACTTCCTACGTCTGCACCTAACACTCTAACATGTACCCCGAGTCTAAACACCCCTAACCTTACACTTATTAACCCCTAATCTGCCGCCCCCGCTATCGCTGACCCCTGCATATTATTATTAATCCCTAATCTGCCGCTCCGTAAACCGCCGCTACTTACATTATCCCTATGTACCCCTAATCTGCTGCCCTAACATCGCCGACCCCTATATTATATTTATTAACCCCTAATCTGCCCCCCACAACGTCGCCTCCACCTGCCTACACTTATTAACCCCTAATCTGACGACCGGACCTGAGCGCTACTATAATAAAGTTATTAACCCCTAATCCGCCTCACTAACCCTATAATAAATAGTATTAACCCCTAATCTGCCCTCCCTAACATCGCCGACACCTAACTTCAATTATTAACCCCTAATCTGCTGACTGGAGCTCACCGCTATTCTAATAAATGTATTAACCCCTAAAGCTAAATCTAACCCTAACACCCCCCTAAATTAAATATAATTTACATCTAACGAAATTAATTATCTCTTATTAAATAAATTATTCCTATTTAAAGCTAAATACTTACCTGTAAAATAAATCCTAATATAGCTACACTATAAATTATAATTATATTATAGCTATTTTAGGATTAATATTTATTTTACAGGTAACTTTGTAATTATTTTAACCAGGTACAATAGCTATTAAATAGTTAATAACTATTTAATAGTTACCTAGTTAAAATAATAACAAAATTACCTGTAAAATAAATCCTAACCTAAGTTACAATTAAACCTAACACTACACTATCATTAAATTAATTAAATAAAATATCTACAATTACCTACAATTAAACCTAACACTACACTATCAATACATTAATTAAATACAATATCTACACATAACTACAATGAAATAAACTAACTAAAGTACAAAAAATAAAAAAGAACTAAGTTACAAAAAATAAAAAAATATTTACAAACATAAGGAAAATCTTACAATAATTTTAAACTAATTACACCTACTCTAAGCCCCCTAATAAAATAACAAAGCCCCACAAAATAAAAAATGCCCTACCCTATTCTTAATTACTAAAGTTCAAAGCTCTTTTACCTTACCAGCCCTGAACAGGGCCCTTTGCGGGGCATGCCCCAAGAAGTTCAGCTCTTTTGCCTGTAAAAAAAAAACCATACAATACCCCCCCCAACATTACAACCCACCACCCACATACCCCTAATCTAACCCAAACCCCCCTTAAATAAACCTAACACTAAGCCCCTGAAGATCATCCTACCTTGTCTTCACCATACCAGGTTCACCGATCCGTCCTGGCTCCAAAATCTTCATCCAACCCAAGCGGGGGCTGGCGATCCATCTTCCGGCGGCTGAAGAGGTCCAGAAGAGACTCCAAAGTCTTCATCCTATCCGGGAAGAAGAGTAGATCCGGACCAGCAACCATCATCTTCCAAGCGGCATCTTCTATCTTCATCGATGAGGACCGGCTCCATCCTGAAGACCTCCACCGCGGACCCATCTTCATCTGGCGACGTCCAACTGAAGAATGATGGTTCCTTTAAGGGACGTCATCCAAGATGGCGTCCTTCGAATTCCGATTGGCTGATAGGATTCTATCACGCAATCGGAATTAAGGTAGGAATATTCTGATTGGCTGATGGAATCAGCCAATCAGAATCAAGTTCAATCCGATTGGCTGATCCAATCAGCCAATCAGATTGAGCTCGCATTCTATTGGCTGTAGCCCAGAAAGCTCTTAACTACTGACTTTTTTCTGCGGCTGGAGTTTTGTCGTTAGATTTCTAACGCTCACTTCATACACGACTCTAAATACCGGAGTTAGAAAAATCCCATTAAAAAGATAGGATACGCAAATGACGTAAGGGGATCTGCGGCATGGAAAAGTCGCGGCTGAAAAGTGAGCGTTAGAAATCTAACGACAAAACTCCAGCGTTAGACCCTTTTTGACTCCAAATACCGGAGGTAGCCTAAAACCAGCGTTAGGTGCCTCTAACGCTGGTTTTCACGGCTACCGCCAAACTCTAAATCTAGGCCTATGTGAGGTACAGGGTCAAAGTATTACTCAATGATGACCAATAGGGGTCGGATCGAACATTGCATATGTTCGCCTGCCGCAGTGAACGCGAACATGCTATGTTCGCCGGGAACTATTCGCCGGCGAACTATTCGCGACATCACTACCAATCAGCAGCTACTAAGTCTATCTAGATATGCTTTTCAGCAAAGAATATCAAAAGAATGAAGCAAATTAGATAATAGTAGTAAATTAGAAAATTGTTTAAAATTGAATGCTCTTTCCAAATCATGAAAGAAAAAAATGTAGGTTTCATGTCCCTTTAATGCATGAGCGGTAGCGTTAAATAACTTGTAATCTGGCCCTTAATGTGTGAAATTCAAGATAACAGAAAAAAGCCCTTTCATGGTCAATGAGAAATATTTAGAAATGCAGAACTAGACTGGTAAATCAGACCGTCCCTAGAAAATGTTTGAAGACCGTACACTGTCCCTTTAAATTCTGGCAGAACATACTGCCTCACTCACTGAAACTTTGCTTGCAGATGATAAAAAACACAAAGAGAATAACCAGGAACAAATGTTTTGCAACTAATTTGCTGATATGCTACTAAAATATCACGTGCTCCATCCCTGCAATGCAATACATAAACAATAACAATAGGGGGAGTTCCTTACAGGTATCACTGACAGTTAGTTGCTCCCTATCACGTTTATCACCTACCTTATAAATTACAATCTCCCTTCATACTCTTTTGGTCTCAGGTCCCTTTGTTATACCACCAGCACTAATAGCAAACCCTAGTATGGCAAGAATTCAGTCAGAGCAAGCACATAGCTTACACAGTTACCGTTCAAGAGCTGAAAACTACTACTCCTGAAATTATTCTTTTTTCTTATTACTACATTTTCTCTCTTTTCCTACCCTTGCCCTATGGGACACTTTCTACACCTCACATATTTTCCAATCTTGTGTTTTCTCTGATTTTAATTCTGAACTTCTTCATAGTACATCAATTTATTGTATAAATCAGTTTATTTTAATGCCTTCACATAGTTTTCACATTACATTTATCCCTATATTGATTGTTCAAACTAACTTGAGGCAGCAAAGAGACCTATCTCTAAATATAAACAATACGCTTCATTATTATCACCATTGTAATGTCAGCCTAACATGCTGCAGCATAGTATGTACACCTGTTTCTAGGCAACAGGAAGCTTCACCAATGTGATGTCATACATTGCTGATGATGCTGTGGCTGTCAAATCTTCTCAGTCAGACAAACCAAAGCAGTGCAGGTGCAAGCAGCACAATGATTCTATCAGCAAATAGGTGAGGAAAAAAATACCTATGATTTATATTAACAAGAACTCAACTAATTGACATTTTAATCAAATCAAAACCATAACCAATGCCCTGACCATGTACATTCAACTTGTCACAGTACTGAATATCTTTTCAGGCTTGTACATTATTCATGAGATAAACACATTTCTCCACTGCCAATGCACTATTTTATTTTTACATAGAGGTACAAATAGCTTATGTGATGTATGTCAGTTAGGATCATAACAATGGTATGTTAATATTTTCAATTTTGTTGTACAGTGACAGTGCAGCATTAATAACAAAGCATCAATATAATATTGCTTTTTTTCTGACTTGATGTGAAAGTCTTCCAATATTTAATGCTGTTTATCAAGTCATTGCATTAGTTAGCAGCCCAGATAGAGGACTTGTACAAGTACAATTTGATATCCCTACTTAAACCATTAACTGAGCTGGAAGGGCTTTTTGCATTTTGTCATTAAATATAGGAAACACTCAAAAAAATGACAAAGGTACATCTTATCCATTAGGGATACAGTTTTAACCATATCATATTCTAATTTCTCAGCCATCATTACACATGGATAGGATTTTTTCAGTGTGGAATACAGAGTTCACTACAGGTGCAAAGCCAGATTTTTGTGTGTTGCACTTTAAAGGGACATTAAACACTTTGAGATGGTAATATAAAATGGTAAATTGTATATATAAAACAACTCTGCAATATACTTTCATTATTTATTTTGTCCTCTTTGCCTGTAATTCCATTCTGAAATTGTGAGCTTTTCAGTTCCTGTTAGAAATGGAAGTGCAGAACACTGTTAAATCCAGCACAACCATTGGCTGCACACTCTAATGACCTATGTATAACTGTCCCTAATTGGCCACAGCAGAGAAGGTAACACAAGTTACAACATGGCAGCTCCCATTGTTTTATAGACACTAAAACTTTACTCTTATTTTGTCACTTTTTAAACAACCAATGAAACTTTAACAAATACATCTACATGTTAGTCATGGACTAATCTTTTCTTTGAATGCATCATTCTATCTAGCATGTATTTAGTGTTTAATGTCCCTTTAAGACTAATATATCCAGCACTGACAATAGCTGAATGCTGCTACTCTCTGCCATATTTGGGATTCGTTTGACAAAAGAATATCCAAATAAAGAAGTTTGCACATACCTAGTTTTAAAGGTATATGCCATTGTTTACTTAATTACCTGCAGAACAACCTCTCATGTAAGAGAATCATCTACACATTTAAATAAAGACTATCATATTGCCTTATATATTGTGAGGGGCAAATCATAATATTCTATATATTTGTTTTCCATAGATTTATTGTACATTTCTTTCTTTACACTTGCTTATTTAGTTTCTTCATATTTCCCTTTCATATTTCAATTTCTCCCTCATTTGATTATTCAACCTAATTTTATGAAGCAAACCTAACTTGTTGCATGAAAATAAGTAAACTTGTCTCTAGGTAACAGAAAGCTTCACCAGTGTGATGTCATAGATTGCAGATCATGCTGTAATTGTCCTATCTCTACTCCTGCTACAGCTTGTGGGACACAGAAAACTCTAAAGCAGGTGAAGTACAAGGTATTTCTTAACAAACATGTAGTATTAATATAAAGGGATGTAAATGTGAGATTTGTTTGCTTAGTGAAATGTTAATTAATCAGCACCAAGGCACATGCAGATAGTCACACCCATTTTACATATAAAACATAGAATAACACCATATTGGGATATATGTCTCTTTAGGCATCTGATATCCCTTTTCTTCTATTTCTATATCTTTCCATCATTATTTCTTCCTTTTAACTGCAAATCACTTTCTACTTATTTAACATGTTGCCATATGATCCCATTCACCCTCTAGTGCCATGTACACTCTCTGACAAGCCTTGTATCCTATTTCTAGTATGTCAGATGTTTCTTACACAAATATCCCCACCATCTAATCAATAAAAAAGCAATCTTCACTCTTAGGAATGTTGTTTTTCTTACTCTGAGATACATTAAAGCATTTCTTGTTTAAAGCAGAGATTGTTGGCACAACTTTTATTAAAGGGACAGTATTCACGAATTTTCATATAACTGCATGTAATACACACTACTAAAAAGAATAATATGCACAGATACTGATCTAAAAATCCAGTGTAAAACCTTTTAAAAACTTACTTAGAAGCTGAAAGTTTAGCATTGTTGATGAGGTTAGGCTTGGACACCCAGTGAAAGGGGCTGGGAAACCAGGAAGAGCAGACACTCCCCCCCCTTCCCCCCTTACCTGCATATGAAAAGACAAATTAGACAAACAGGAGCCAACAGTAGGTCTGTAAACAAGTATATACATCTGATACTTTGGGACTTGGTTAGGAGTCTGAAAATCAGCACAATGTTATTAAAAAATAAGCAAAACTATACATTGTTACAAAAACACTATCAGATGGGCTTTATAAATGGGTCATCTACAAAACATTTGTGCAAAGAAAAATCTAATGTACAATGTCCATTTAACTCAAGCAAATTTAGACCACACACTGCTTCAGTCATGTTTGTTTGACAAAATACTTTGGTTGGTCGTACAATTGGTAGGTAGGTCGATTGGTAGGTAGGTCGATCGGTAGGAAGGTAGACCGGTAGGTCGATTGGTAGGTAGGTAGACTGGTAGGTAGATCAGTAGGTAGAAAAAAAGGTAGGTAGGGGGATTGAACGGTAGATAGGTAGGTAGATACTGTAGGTAGTGATAGCTAATCTAATCAAGTTTTCTATTCTTATCATGACAAGCAGGACATGTAAAGTGGGAATCTAGGAGGAACAAAGATTTCTGATCGAGGCATTCTAACAAGTAATTTATAAAGTTAAGGTAAGAAGAAAGGCTTCATTACCAAATACAGATAAAAGGTATGTTCATACATCTCACTGTTATGCCTTTATATTAGTGTTTATATTCCTATTACTAGATTTACTCAAATTATGTGTGAAATAGTTAGATATTATAGAAATGTCTTAAAAATGGCAGTTTGGAAAAATGTAAAAGTAGTACTGTTACCACAGTTGCACTGTTTAATATTATACAATCGGCTGCTAGCAGGGGCTGTCAAGCATCCCTATCGGATTGGATCAGGATTATTTCAATTCACCACCTTTTAGGTGGCAGACAGGTTAAGTAGCAGCAATCTTAAGACTGCTGCTACTTAACTATAATTTCAGGCAAGTCTGAAACGATGGGCCTCTGAAGCAGCAATCATTGTTTCGTAAATGAGTAGGCGTGGTTAGGCTATCATATCAGACGGAATGAGTTTTGCAAATTATTATTTGTAGCAGAAACATCTGATCACAGTAAATATGTATAGATATATATATATAGCATTTGCATGATGGGATTCTAAAGAATAACTATTCAAAATGAAACTTAACAATGTAGTAAAAATCTGAAAAGAAAAGCATAATACAATATGTAATTCCTAACTTAGATGTGTCTGCACACTTGGAGCTTGACTACCCTACGTTTCTCCTACATGACCCGTTGAGCATTTTTTTTTACTTTTTACATTTTTTGCAGTGGAGCTCAGTCTGTTTCATATCCTGTACAGGAATTCCATGTTTTTTTCTAGAGATCATTTTATATATAGAAGACGTATGCAGTGTTGTAAGAAAAAACAACTGTAAATGTGAAAGCTGACAACTGCTTAAGCAGCCAGATTTGCTTAATAAATCCTAATAGTTAAGGAGTAATAGATGGCACCTTTTACATGAGGGAAAGCTCAATAAATTAGCCTATTGTTCACATAAATAATTGTTATTTAAGCCATTACAGATTTAATATATTTTATCCATTTTTACTGTGTTCAATACTTCAGTCCTCAACCTTACATCACCCTAACTATTATGGTGTGCCCAGTTGCATTCTGTTTGTAACAGAAAAAAAAACATTATATATGAAATTCTAATCTACAGGTAACAATAATGGGGCATATTTATCAAGCTCTATATGGAGCTTGAGGCTACTTGTTTCCTGTGAGTCTTCAGGCTCGCCGGAAACAGAAGTTATCAAGAAGTTATGAAGCAGCGGTCTAAAGACCACTGCTCCATAACTTGTCCGCCTGTTCTGAGGCGAACATCGAATTCAATCGGGTTGATTGACACGCCCTGCTAGCGGCTAAAGACCGCTGCTCCATAACCTGTCCACTTGCTCTGATGCGGCAGACAGAAATCAACCTGATCAAATACGATCGGGTTGATTGACACCCCCTGCTATTGGCCGATTGGCTGTGAATCTGCAGGGGGTGGCATTGCACGAGCAGTTCACCAGAACTGCTGGTGCAATAATAAATGCCAACAGCATATGCTGTCGGCATTTAGCGATGTGCCGCAGACATGATGCGCTACTTCTTTTTCTATTAAATTATATATGATATTTCTCTTTCAATTTTTTATTAAAAACTTGTATTTTTTGTAAGGGAACAAGTATGGAAACATAGCAGAATGTTTGTATTTTGATATTGATTGTTTTTTTCTGGTTGAATTACTTTTTTGTTAGCCATCTTAAATTTGTATGATTAGATTCATTAAACATCTCTGTGAAGTGTTTAAATATTACTGAGATTTTTTTTTTTAAAAAAACAGTTTAGATAAACTAAAAGTCACATTTTCATCACAGTTACACTAATTGTATAAGATGCGAATGCTCACAATAAAAAAAAAGTAGATTCCACCAGAGAGATTAGAAAGCATCATAAAACCAATCTCATATAAAGTAGTCTTAATTATGCAATAATATGAGATGGAAAGGGATTTGCTAATTATTAGTAGTAGCAGAAACATTTTGATCATTGTAAATATGAATATATATATAGCATTTGAATGATAGGATTTTATGGAATAATTTTTCAAAATTAAATAATAAAATGTAGCAAAAAATCTGAAAAGAAAAGCATAATACAATATGTAATTCCTAACTTAGATGTGTCTGCAGACTTGGAGCTTGACTACCCTACGTTTCTCCTACATGACCCGTTGAGCATTTTTTTAAACTTATTACATTTTTGCAGTGGAGCTCAGTTTGTTGCATTTCATGTACTGGAATTCCATGTTTATTTTTTTTCTAGAGATTATTTTTTTATATATAGAAGAAGTGTACAGTGTTGTGAGATAAAACAAACTGTAAATTTGAAAGCTGATAACTGCTTAAGCAGCCAGATTTGCTGAATCAACTCTAACAGTTAAGAGTTTATAGATGCACCTATTACAAGGGGAAAAGTCTCATTAAATAAGCTTATTGTCCACATACAAAATTGTTCATTAACTTGTTTCAAATTTTATATATTTTATTCATTTTTATTATGATCAAAAATTAAATTCTTAGCCTTTAATCACCCTAGCGATTATGGTGTGACTAGTGGCATACAATCTTAACAGAAAAAAATGAATTATATGAAATTCTAATCTACATGTAACAATAATATGTTCAAAGTTTCTAATGTCATTTGATAAATTTAAATTTGAAACCATTTTATTTGGCTTACAATAATACCAAAATCACGTTGCATCGATTGCTGAGCTTAATCAGGCATTTCAGTGTTAATTAATGTTAGTTTACAACTCCTTCCAAATGTAATAATGCTCACCTACTGACATATAGTTTAAATACACTCAATAACATTTATTTATAAGAATTATGATTTTTATGTTTTTGCTTTTTCTAATATACATTCAATACAATGCAACTGTTTTAAACATGTACTGTTGGAAATATTCTATCTTTTGTCCCGTTCTCCTTTCAATATACACCTTTAACCAATGCAGTTCTTAGTGAAAACAGGAGTACTGTTTTATATCTATATGAATTATCTATCTCATGTCATATGTAGTATATACTCTTTCCAGAGTATAACATTCTGTGTCATACAGTACTAAACTTGTGTGTGTATTTGTTATTTAGCAGTTCTAGGTTTGGCTTGCAAAGATATCTTTAGTGTATTTTTCCAAAAAACCTAGAAAGTAAATTAAATTTATTTTATTTCCTAACCTAAAAGTCACACTTACCAGAGATGAGTTTTATATTTGTGTGAGTAATAAATATTGTAAACTTAGCAGATGTAATGAAAGTGAGATAAGTAAATAGAAAGCTAAATTATGCCTTGCGATGGATGTTTGAAACTTGACAATACCTCAATTAAAAATCAGATAGACATTGGAAAGATAGTATAAAGTTTCTAGGTTAAGCTTATTATTTTGTTGTGGGTTTTGTACTTGATATTGTTAGATTGAGAACATGCAAGT
This sequence comes from Bombina bombina, assembly GCF_027579735.1. NCBI lineage: Eukaryota > Metazoa > Chordata > Amphibia > Anura > Bombinatoridae > Bombina > Bombina bombina. Next base: position 516,640,991 of record NC_069499.1, on the reverse strand, counting down.
GATATGAATATAGAATCTACAGATAAAAAAGGGTAATGTTTAAGAGGTATCTTTTATCTTCCACATAGAGTAATTTGATTTCTTTATATTTAAAAATTAAATATGATATTTCTCTTTCAATTTTGGATTACATTTTTTTTTATATATTGGAGCAACTCAGTTACGCAAGTTTGGAAACAAAACAGAATGTTTGTATTTTGATATGCATCAATTGATTATTTTTGCTGGTCAAGTTACTTTTTGGGAGCCATCTTAAATTATTATTATTAGATTCATTGAATTTCTCTGTGGAATATTTAAATATTACAGAGGTGTCTTGAAAATAGCAGTTTGGAATAATTTAAAAGTTACAATTTTATCACAGTTGCACTGATTTTATATTATAAACGCTAAGATGTGAATGCTCAACATAAAACAAGTAGATTCTACTGGAGAGACTAGAAAGCATCAAGAAACTATTTTCACATAAAGTTGTCATGATTAGGCAATTATAGATTTGCAAATTATTATCATTGGCAGAAACATTTTGATCATAGTAAATACTGTATGTATATCATTATATATATAAATGCTATACATAACATTTGAATGATGGGATTCTATGGAATAAATATTTAAATTTAAATTAAAAAATCTGAAAAGAAAAGCATAATGTAATATGGCATTCCTAACTTAGATGTGTCTGCAGACTTGGAGCTTGACTACCCTACGTTTCTCCTACATGACCCGTTGAGCTTTTTTTTTACTTTTTCAATTTTTTGCAGTGGAGCTCAGTCTGTTTCATATCCTGTACTGGAATTCCATGTTTTTTTTCTAGAGATCATTTTACATATAGAAGACGTATGCAGTGTTGTAAGAAAAAACAACTGCAAATGTGAAATCTGGCAACTGCTTAAGCAGCCAGATTATCTGATTTAATCCTGTCAATTTAGGGCACCTATGGCACCTATTGCTGGTGATTTTTGTTTTTAAATTGGTTCAAATGTAATATATTTTATCTTTATTTTACTGTGATCAAATCTTAAATTCTCAGCCTTATATCATCCTAGCAACTATGATGTAACCAGTGGCATTCTATTTTTAACAAAAAAATAATAATTATATGAACCTCTAATCAACATGTAACAATAATATGTTAAAAGGTTCTTATGTTATTTGATAAATCTAGCTTTAATTGAAACTAATTTATTTGGCTAGAAATAATATTGAAATAACTTTGCACTGGTTTCTGAGCTTAAAGGGACATGAAACCCAATTTTTTTCTTTCATGATTTAGAAAGAGGATGCAATTTTAAATAACTTCCTAATTTACTTCTATTCTCTAATTTACTTTATTCTCTTGATATTCTTTGCTGAAAAGCATATCTAGATAGGCTTAGTAGCTGCTGATTGGTGGCTGCACAAAGATGCCTCCTGTGATTGGCTCAACCATGTGCATTGCTATTTTTCAACAAAGGATATCTAAAAAATTAAGCAAATTAGATAATAGAAGTAAATTGGAATGTTGTTTAAAATTGTATTCTCTATCTGAATCATGAAAGAAAAATTTTGAGTTTAGTGTCCCTTTAATCAGACCTTTTAGTGTTAATGTTAGTTAAAAGTGCAGCTAAATGTAATAATGCCCTCCTAAAGATATTTTAAATACACTTAATAACATTTATTTATAAGAAATATGATTTTATCTTTTTGATTTTTATAATATAAATTCAATGCAGCTATTATAAATATGTACTTGTTGGAAATATTTATAAATACGGTATATCTTAACTTTGTCCAGTTCTCCTTTCAATAAACACCTTTAGCCATGCAGTTCTCAGTGAATATAGGAGTAATGTTTTATATTTCTATGTATTTAGCTATTTCATGTCATATGTAGTATATAAACCATTGAAAGTATAACATATTGTGTCATATAGTACAGAGCTTGTGTGTGTCTATATACTTGTTATTTGGCAGTACTAGGTTTGTCTTTTAAAGATATATTCTGGTTTTCTTTTTTTTTTGGAGAGCTTTAAAAGTAAGTTCAATAACTTGTATATCCTAACCTTAAAGTCACACTGTTAAACAGGGATGAGTAGTATTATATAATAAAAGTTAGACCATAGAGAAGTAAGCAGAATAGCTGTATTATGTCTAGGAATTAATGCTTCGAACATGACATTACCTCACTAAAACCACATAGATATCTGATTATATAACATTTCTAAGTAAAGCTGGATTTTTAGTTGTGGGTTTTGTACTTGATAATGTTAGATGGAGAATATGAAAGTGATATGAATGTAGAATCTACAGATAAAGATGATTTAAAACTCTAAGATGTGAATGCTCACAAAACAAGTAAATTCTCCTGAAAAAGTCATAAATTACTCCTGGTTAGGCAATTATATGAGATGGAAAGAGATCTACAATTTATTATCAGTAGCAGAAACATTTTGATCATAGTAAAAATGTATATATATATATATATATATATATATATATATATATATATATATATATATATATATATATATATATATATGAATGATATGATTATATGGAATAAGTATTTAAAATTAAATTAAAAATGTAGTAAAAATCTGAAAAGAAAAGCATAATATAATATGTAATTGCTAACTTAGATGTGTCTGCAGACTTGGAGCTTGACTACCCTACGTTTCTCCTACATGACCCGTTGAGCATTTTTATTTTTACTTTTTTTTAAAAAATGTTTTGCAGTGGAGTTCAGTCTGTTGCATATCCTGCACTGGAATTCCATGTTTTTTTTTTCAAGAAATCATTTTACATATAGAAGACGTATACAGTGTTGTGACAAAAAAATAACTGTAAATGTGAAATCTGACAACTGCTTGAGCAGCCAGATTATCTGAATTAACCCTGTCAGTTGAGGGGTAATAGATAGCACCTATTGCAGGTAGAAAAAGCTCATTAATAACAGGATTGTCCACGTACAGATTTTTTTTTAAATTGTTTAAAATGTAATATATTTTATCATTTTTTACTGTAATCAAAACTTAAATGCTCAACCTTTTTTGGGTTTATAAATTAAAAAAAGCACGTAGATGAATTGCACTTCAGAGCTGCAATTTGCTGCCATTCTGCAGACGTATTCATGCCAGTGATTAGTTGCTATGCACATATGCTACTTCTAAATGGCTTATGGCTGTATTTAGATCAGGACATAAGATCAGGAAAAGAAAAAAGCAGATCACACAGTTCTGAGACACAATAGACTTTTTACAGTTGATAGATGCATTTGAATCCCCCTTAAATTCCAGTTATTTCATATCCTCAAAAAGTGATCTGAAAATATATCTCTAGGGCTGAATTGTTATTTATTATGATTATTTAAATGATATGTATATCCAACAAACTCTGAAATGTTACAATATTATGTTCTTTTTGTAGAAGAATGGTTTGTGCTTTCGTAGTTTTGCTTGTTGCTTTCTATTTTCAGAAATTACCGGTCTCCTAAATGGAGTTGGACACAACTAACTGAATCCTTCTACGGCAATTTGTATAACACCAAACATCATAACCATGCACTGCAGACTTCTTATGCCTCCCTTTGAGTTGGTAAGTGCTATATGTATCTGCTCATTGGGATTGTGGGTGGTCTGTCTATAGATTATCCCATCCTGTTTGTTGAATTATATCATATCTCTTTGTTGGTTTATGTCATATGAGTTTACCTCTCTGATATCAGATACACTTAATATTTTTATCTGGATATCAAATTATTGGGAGGCATTAACTCCCTTATTAAAAACAAGACAGTTTTAAAAACTCTTATGTCTACGTATAATGTTACATCTGCAATAAACCCATTTCACTCCTGTTAAGCTTACAACAATAAATAACAGCTGAATTTGTATATTTCCTCTCCTTATGATACGGTATGTACAGCAGGACATTTTATAACATACTCTCAGCCTTTTAAAACATGGAGTGATATAGACCTAATGGATTGGATCCCGGTTTCTGTAATACATTCTATACTAATTTCAAGTGAAGTCTTCAACACTATCTTAATGAACCAGTAGACAGATACAGTAGATCACCTTCTCTGATGAATTTACACAACTGCATAATCTCACTACGATTACGGTATTTAGCGAGTGCAATATAGGAATCTTTCTAAATAGTAGCACATATCACTGCTTGTACTATGACCAACTGCCAGTCAATCAAGCTATAAAATAATCCCATTAATTAAATAGCACCTTGTCATTTTCATGAATGGTAGATTTGCCAATGCATTTAGCTAGGTTTTTCTGCTTAAAGGGATAGGAAAGTGAAAAATAAACTTTGCAGGATTCCGATAGAGCATGTACTTTTAGACACTTTTAAATTCAATTGTATTTTTAATTGTTCTTTTTTCTCTTATTATCTCTTGTTGAAAAATAATACCCACATTTCCTACACTAGTAGTAGCTAGCTGCTGATTGGTGCCTGCACATATGTGTCTCTTGTGATTGGCTAACTAGATGTGTTCAGCTAGCTGCCAGTAGTGCAGCGCTGTTCCTTCAGCAAAGCATAACAAGATAATGAAGAAAATTTGATAATAGAAGTAAATTTGAAAGTTGTTTAAAATGGTATGTTCTATCCAAATCATGAAAGAAAATGTTGGAGTTTTCTGTCCCTTTAAATAGCAGTATATTTAAAGTAATGTGTTAATTCTCCAAAACTGTTGAGATTGCATATAAATTGTATTTTAGCAAAGGCATAATATTTAATTTAATTTATTTTATTCAAGCTAATTTTTTAGATCACAGAAAGCAGCATTTTTGAAGACAGTATTTTCTGCTCTTACCTTTCATTTTCAGTTGTTAGTATTTTTCTTTTAATGTATATATATATCTATTTCTTTTTTCAGAGTCTCCAAAATCATTATACAGGACAAACAACAGGGCAGCCATTGACCGAAAAAAGATAATAAGGACCGAACTTACCATAAAGATCAGCAATGCCAAAAGGGATCTAAAGAAAAACTATGTTTCACATGATTTTTAGTTGTTGAAGTTTTATCTTTTCTATATAGTCTTTACAAACATGACAATTTATTGATTTATTTATATTTTGTAATCCTAATTATTCACTTTTAGAGTTAAACAACAGAATTACATGAAGATACTTTGGGTGCATATATATGGAATTGTTAATGTTAATGTTGTTAAAATTGTTTAAATTTGATTTATAAAAATAAAGTATAAAAAATAGCTTGTATACCTTTTTGTCTGTTAAATACACATTAGAAAAATACAACTGATGCAATTCTAATTTTTATAATGCATAACATTACGTATATGACAATCTCAAGGTGTTTACTATCCGTTTAACAAGTGCTTCACTGGGAACTTTCTAATGATATTGGCATGACACACTTTGAAATAGGCAAAATGCTTATAACATTCAGTTATAATAAACCACTTTAAGTTATTTTTTTCCAGTTTTTTAGTCATAGCCCTCTTTATCAAAAATGACAGAAAGGTGTAGGATTCTTATTGCTTGTCATCATTTAAATGTAGTGCCTAAACTCACAAGAGTGCAGTTCAGATGCAAGGTGCAATCTCCCTTATAAATGACAATCAGCACATTTGGCTAGAGAAGAAGTTTAGCACTAAAATAACATAATTTATGTAAGAACTTACCTGATAAATTCATTTATTTCATAGTGGCAAGAGTCCATGAGCTAGTGACGTAGGGGATATACATTCCTACCAGGAGGGGGCAAAGTTTCCCAATCCTCAAAATGCCTATAAATACACCTCCCACCTCGCTCATACCTTAGTTTACCGTGTAGCCAAGAAGTGAGGTGTAAAAGGAGTAAAAAGCATACAAAAAGAGGAACTGGAAAAAATAAAATGCTTTATACAAAAAATCATAGCCACAAAAAATAGGGAGGGTCTCATGGACTCTTGCCAGTATGAAAGAAATTAATTTATTAGATAAGTTCTTACATAAATTATGTTTTCTTTCATGTAAGTGGCAAGAGTCCATGAGCTAGTGATGTATGGGATATAATACCCAAGATGTGGAAATCCACGAGTCACTAGAGAGGGAGGGATAAAATAACAACAGCTAAAACCGTTGAAAAATTAAATCCAAAAAATTATAATTAAGCTTTCTTTAAAAAATTAAAAAAAAAAAACCCTCAAATCAAAGGCACTAGAATCAAACTGAGACAACTGCCTGAAGAACCTTTCTACCAAAAGCTGCTTCCAAAGAAGCAAACACATAAAAATGGTAAAATTAAGTAAGGTATGCAAAGAAGACCAAGTTGCTGCTTTGCAAATTTGATCGACTGAAGCTTCATTCTTAAAAGCCCAAGAAGTGGCAACTGATCAAGTAGAATGAGCTGTAATTCTCTGAGGCAGAGTCTGCCCCGCCTCCAAATAAGCTTTGTGAATCAAAAGTTTCAACTAAGATGCCAAAGAAATGGCAGAGGCTTTCTGACCTTTTCTGGAGCCAGAAAAAAATAACAAATAGACTAGAAGTCTTTCTAAAATCTTTAGTAGCCTCAACATAATATTTCAAAGGCTCTTACCACATCCAAAGAATGTAAAGACCTTTCAAGAGTATCCTTAGGATTAGGATACAAGGAAGGAACAGCAATTTCTCTATTGATGTTGTTAGAATTCACAACTTAAGGCAAAAAGTTAAATTAAGAACGCAAAACAGCTTTATCTTAATGGAAAATCAGATAAGGAGACTCACAAGAGAGAGCAGACAATTCAGAAACTCTTCTAGCAGAAGAGATAGCCAAAAGAAATAATAGTTTCCAAGAAAGTAATTTAATATTCAGAAAATGCATAGGCTCAAAAGGAGAAGCCTGCAAAATCTTCAAAACCAAATTGAGACTCCAAGGAGGAGAAATACATTTAATAACAAAACAGTGAACATCAGGAAGTTTAGCAATCTTTCTATGAAATAAGATAGAGAGCAGAAATTTGTCCTTTCAAAGTATTTGCAGTCAAACCCCTATCCAAACCATCCTGAAGAAACTGTAAAATCCTAGGAATTCTGAAAGAATGCCAAGAATAATTATGAGTGGAACACCATGAAATATAGGTTTTCCAAACTCAATGATAAATTTTCCTTGAAACAGACTTACGAGGCTGTATCATAGTGCTTATCACTGAGTCAGAGAAACCTCTATGACTAAGTACTAAGCGTACAATTTCCATGCCTTCAAATGTAGAGATTTGAGATCCTGTCCCTTGAAACAGAAGGTCTGGCCTTAAAGGAAGTGGCCAAGGCCGGCAACTGGACATCCGGACAATATCCGCATACCAAAACCTGTGAGGCCATGCTGGTGCTATCAGAAACACATGAGATTGTTCCATTATGATCTGGGAGATCACCTTTGGAAGAAGAACCAGAAGTGGAAAAATATAAGCAGGTTGGTAAAACCAAGGAACTGCTAAGGCATCCACCATCTCCGCATGAGGATCCCTGGACCTGAAAAGGTATCTGGGAAGCTTTCAGTTTAGATAAGAGGCCATCAGATCTATTTCTGGAAGACCCTACATCTGTACAAGATAAAAAAAAACACATCTGGATAGAGAGACCACTCCCCCGGATGTAAAGTCTGACGGCTGAGATAATCCGCTTCCCAATTGTCTAAATTGTCTACACCTGGGATAAGAATCGCAGTGATTAGACAAGAGTTGGATTCCGCCCAAGAAAGTATCCAAGATACTTCCTTCATTGCTGAAGGACTGTGAGTTCCTCCTTGATGATTGACATTTGCCACTGTTGTGACATTGTCTGTTTGAAAACGAATGTAAAGTTCTCTCTTCAATAGAGGCCACACCTGAAGAGCTCTGAAAATAGCACAGAGTTCTAAAATATTGATAGGTAACCTCGCCTCTTGAGGTTTCCAAACCCCTTGTGATGTCAGAGACCCCCAGACAGCTCCCCAACCTGTAAGACTTGCATCTGTTGTGATCACAGTCCAGGTAGGACGAACACATGAGGCCCCTTGAACAATAAGGTGATGGTCTAACCACCAAGTCAGAGAGAGTTGAGTGTTGGGATTTAAGTATATCAGTTGTGATATCTGAGTATAATCCCTGCACTCTTGGTGCAACATGCAAAGCTGTAGAGGCCTCATATGAAAACAAGCAAAGGGGATTGCGTCCGATTCTGCAGTCATGAGACCTAAAACTTCCATGTACATAGCCACTGAAGGGAATGATAGAGACTGAAGGTTTAGACAAGCTTAAACTAACTTCATTCACCTCTAGTCTGTCAGAGAAAGAGTCATGAACACTGAATCTATCTGGAAACCTAAAAAGGTAACCCTTGTCTGAGGAATCAAGAAACTCTTTTTGTAAATTGATCCTCCAACCAGTTTTTTGAAGAAATCACACTAGTTGTTTTGTGTAGGATTCTGCTAAATGAAAAGATTGAGCTAGTATCAAGATATCGTTCAAATAAGGAAACACAGCAATACCCTGCTTTCTGATTACAGATAGAAGGGCACCTAAAGCTATTAAGAATATTCTTGGTGCTGTTGCAAGGCCAAACGGAAGAGCAACAAATTGGTAAAGCTTGTTTAGAAAAGAGAATCTCAGAAAATGATAGTGATCTGGATGAATCGGATTGTAAAGGTAAGCTTCCTGTAAGTCTATTGTGGACATGGAGTGACCTTGCTGAACAAAAGGCAGAATAGTCCTTATAGTCCCCATCTTGAAAGTTGGAACTCTTACAAAACCATTTAAAGTTTTCAGATCCAAAATAGATCTGAAATAATTTTTCTTCATAGGTACAATGAATAGATTTGAATAAAAACCCCAATCCTTGTTCCTGCTGTGGAACTGGGAAAAAATTACCCCTGAAAGTTCTAGATCTGAAACACATATCAGAAAGACTTGAGCTTTTACTGGGTTTTTTGTTACATGGGTAAGAAAGAATCTTCCCAAAGGAAGTCTTATTTTGAATCCTATTCGACACCCCTAAAAAATTATATTCTGAATCCACTAATTTTGGACAGAGTCTGTCCAAACTCTTTGAAATATCTTGTCTGCCCCCTACCAGAAGAACTGGCTTGAGGGCCGCACCTTCATATAGGTTTAGGGGCAGGATTTGGTTTCTTATAAGGCTTGGATTTATTCCAATACGGAGATGGTCTCCAATTAGAGCCAGAGGCCTTAAGGGAAGGAGTGGTTTTCTGTTCTCTGTTCTGATGAAAGGAACGAAAATGATTGGGAGCTTTAAATCTACCCTTAGATTTCTTGTCTTGTGGCAGAAAAACTCCCTTACCCCCAGTAACAGTGGAGATAATAGAACCCAATTGTGAACCAAAAAGATCTTTACCTTGAAAAGAGAGAGATAATAATCTAGTTTTATACACCATGTCAGCATTCCAATATTTAAGCCATAAAGCTCTTGTAGTTAAAATAGCTAAAGACATGGATTTGACAGTGATCTTCCTAACATCAAATATAGCATCACAAATAAAATGATTTGCATGTTGAAGTAAAGCAATAATGTTAGATAATTCAAAATCTGAAGACAACTGCTGTACTAAACTGTTCAACCAAAAGTAGAAGCAACAGCAACATCAGCCATAAATATAACGGGTCTAAGAATATAGCCAGAAAGAAAATATGCCTTTCTTGGATAAGATTCAAGCTTCCTATCTAAAGGATCATTGGCTACAGGTAAAGGATAAAAGAGGTACCAGGCTTAGACCATTCTTTATCAATTACTAGCTTTATCATCAGGAAATTTAGACTCCTCAACAAAACTTTCTTTAAGAGAGAACGAATATATTCTAACTTAAATAAAAAGATTTGTTTAAATCAGTCTCTGACGTGGCAACCTCTGAATCAGAGGAGACCCAATCAGTAGAGGATATGTCAGTATGCTGAAGGTCAGAACTTAATTCACTAAGTTTAGGAAAATGTTGGAAAAATATACATTTATTTGAAGGCAACATAGCAGTCATTGCATTCTCTTAGCTGTAGCAAATAAAATCTTATATTTTTGCAGTAATGCTATGTACAGGCTTGAGAGAATGGGAAACAGAGTGAAAAAATATTATAAAAAAAAGAAACTGATTCATAAAATGCTGCATGAAAGCTCTCTAAGTGTTTACTGAGAACACTGAATGAGCTGGGGGCGGAGCTTAAAACAGCAATTTTGGCGGGAATTTTTTTGGCATCAAATAAATGGCACACAATGATGACACGTCACCCTATGACATAAATAGCTTCATCACATATAAAATAAACAAGGAAAAACAGCGCCTCATAGTGCAGATAAGTTTCGTAAGCTGAGATCACAGGAACAACAAATAGTTGAAAGTATACTCACAAGAGTACTGGCACTCTTATGTAAAGAAGTGCGAATAGGCAGACTGACATTCAGCAGCAGTCAGTACGCTGAAACAGGTGACATCCAAAACGTCAAGAGCACAGCCGTCGACTCTCCTCCGCAACAGCCAGAGGATCTTCTGAATCAGCACTGTGTTTGAAAGTGCAGCTCCCACTGCGTGCAACTTCCACTGTGTATTGGGAATTCAAAGCGATATCCGTATAGAAATGGCTATAGTTTAAAATAACCCCTTGAATAAACAATAGGGTATATTGAGATAAAAAGCCAAATGACAAAGCTTGATAATAAGAACAATTAACAATTTATTAAAAGAGCTAAAGATGCGTTTCTTGGCCACAAGCTCCTGGCCGTTTCATCAGATTAAATCAGATCAGTTTTAATCTGATGAAATGGCCAGGAGCTTGCGGCCAAGAAACGCGTCTTTAGCTCTTATAATAAATTGTTCATTGTTCCAATTGGGGTTTTATCTGGCGCACTCTATCACTATACACCCGTATAGCTTTTCCAGCTTCATCACATGCACGACATGCAAAGCTGAAGAGGATTTCAAAAACACCTATCACTCTAAAAAGCAGGTAAGAATTTTGAATGTATATACAAAAAAACTAAATGTACCAAAATAAAGCCTAATGGATACTGCTATTATAGCTGCATAAAATGTGATTGTCAACATTCCATGTGAGTAACATAATACTTAGCATCCTAATTTATAAATAAATGACTAGCTCCAAAAAAAAACCCTGTATGTTTGACAACTATTTAGCCACAAATAAAGTCACTAAAAAAGAGCACTGAATTACTGAGTCAAGGCATGTATACAAACAATATATGACAACTTTACTTAAAAAGTGCCCAATCCATAGCTGAGAGTGTCTTATATAATAAAAGTATATACTTACCGTGTAAGACACCCATCCACATATAGTATCAGCAGAGGTAAAGGTAGAGGAGTATAATGTCGATCTGTAAAGGGAGGCAGCAGATGAATCTCTGCGACCGATTACAAAGAGCCTTAGAATAGATTTCCCATAGGTGAAAACATGGCGTCATCAGGCAATACTCCCTTCACATTCCTCAGACAAACAGTGTACTTTGAAAGGAACTGGGCTTCAATATGCTTAGAAGCGCCTATCACAGAAGAAAATCAAGCACATCTTACTTCACCACCTCCACAAGGAGGCAAAGTTTGTAAAACTAAGGTATGGGTGAGGTGGGAGGAGTATTTATAGGCATTTTGAGGTTTGGGAAACTTTGCCCGCTCCTGGTCGGAATGTATATCCCATACGTCACTAGCTCATGGACTCTTGCCACTTACATGAAAGAAACACACACACACACACACACATATATATCTATATATATATCTATATATCTATATATCTATCTATCTATCTATCTATCTATCTATCTATCTATCTATATATATATATATATATCTTACATGAAAGAAATTAGCATTATTGTGCACTAACATTGCTCAAGTGCAGTCAATAGCGATTGTATTTTTATGCTCATATCACAAGTTGAAAGTAATATTTTAGTTCTTAACTGAAAGTCTAGGGGGGATAACATCTGCATGTTGGATAGTTCAGTGCAGTAAATGCCTCACATTATAGACTTATATGGGGGCATATTGAAAAACATATGTAGGCTAACTCTCAAGCGCTAAGTCAAAGGTGCACTAAACCTCTACTCAGGTAGTGGAGTTCTTTACTTAATTTTATACTATGATTTCCTATTGAAATATGTTATAAACACTGCACACATACATACATATGTACATACACATACATACACTTATATTCATACACACACAAACATACCCATACATCTACACACATACAAAAACACACACATACATATACACATTTGAGCTCATCCCAGTCCAGGACCTGATCATATACCATATCCCTTTAAATCACTTTTAAACTTTTATTTCAATAATAAACGTTTATTTTGCAATTTAATATGTTTAAATATAAGGGAAATAAATGATTTTAATATATTTGTTTATGTGTTTTGTTACATATATTTTCAAGTGTTAGCACATTACTTCAGCTCTCCAAAGGCACAATATTTTCCAGTACTAATTTATGTAGCGCTTGAGCATTAGACTTAACACTAGTAATATAAGCACTGATAGCACTCCCTGCGTATAGGGCTAGGTAAAAAAAACTTTAGCATTTTCTGGTAAACCTTTTTTTTTACCATCCACTTGTAATACCAGATTGTGCGCTATTCAGTGTCTGAAGAAACTACTTTAGGCAAACCAAAATCAAAAGAAGTTAGTAAAACTTCCTTTTCCTGATGAAAAATCAGATAAGGCGGTTCACAAGAAAGAGCAGATAACTCAGAAACTCTTCTAAAATAAAAGAATACTTTCCAAGAAAGTAGTTTAATATTCAACTTATGCATAGGTTCAAAAGGAGGAGCCTGCAACCCCCTAAAAGGGACATGAAACCCCAAACTTTTTTTCATGATTTAGAGAGAGCATACCATTTTAAACAACTTTCCAATTTTCTTCTGTTATCTAATTTGCTTCATTCTCTTGGTATCCTTTGTTGAAATCATATCTAGATAGGCTCAGGAGCTTGGAGCTAGCTGCTGATTGGTTGCTGAACTTGTATGCCTATTTTCATTGACTTACAAATGTGTTCAGCTACTCTCAGGAGTGCATTGTTGCTTCTTCAATAAAATATATCAAGAGACTGAAGCAAAATTGATAACAGAAGTAAATTGGAATGTTGTGTAAAATGTATAATCTATCTTCTGAATCATGAAAGAAACATTTTGGGTATCATGTTCCTTTAAACATAAGATCAACACTCCTATATCTTTATATAATTAGGTATGACATATCTCAGAGGAGTAGTAGAGGAAAGACCCAAGCTCCAGATTTTATGGCCTACAAATTTTCTCAGTGTATTGATGTCTCTTCCTAATATTAACCTCCCATCACATAATGTGAGAGGGCTCAATTCAAATATTAAAAGGGAGAACTGCCTTGACTCAATATAAAAGACTTCATGCACATATTATTCATGCACATATTATCTACCTCCATGAAACTCATTTTATTAGATCCTTTATACCAAAATATTGGTCCAGAGAATATTCACATCACTTTCATTCAACAACTGACACAAAGAAAAGGGGGGTTACAATCCTAATTCATTCCTCATTGCAATTCATACACAAAGAGACAATATCAGATAAGGAAGCAAAATACCTACTAGTTCAGGGCCAAATTCAAGGTATTGATATACTGCTATGTAACATATACACCCCAAATGACAACCAAACAGCATTTTTTAATTCTATCTCCCATCTACTGACAGGTTGGTCTAAAATGAGAATAGTTTTAGCAGGGGATTTTAATATAGATCTACAATAACTCACAAATAAACAGCCCCTAGTCCAGAACATGAAAATTGCCAGACAGCGATCCTTGGCCAAAAGAGTAGTTGACTTGCTAGCTCCACACACTCTTATAGATTCTTGGAAGTCCCTATATGGGATTACCTCAGATTCCACTTTTTACTCTGTGGCACATAATAGTTATTCTAAATTGGACTATATATTTACAAGCCAAATTCTCCAACCAATTATTAAGTTGGCTGACATTCATGCGTGTGTGCAGGGGCGAAACTACATGGGGTACAGAGGTCGCAATTGCGACTGGGCCCCCAAGGGTGGGGGCCCAGCTTTAAAAAAATAAATAAAAAATTTTACAATAAAAAACGTTGACCTGCCCCTGCCTGCACTGATATCATGTGAGTGTGACATGATGCTTCACTAGTGTCTCTGACTACAGGGGTTAGTGTATATGTTTTACCCATTGGTGTTTATGTGTGTGTGTGTATGTATGTATGTGACTGTGTGTGTATTTATGCATGTATGTGTGTGTGTATGTTTGTGGAACCAGCAAATTACAGACCTTGTTACTACAGCATGGGGGGCGGGGGTAAACAGTGTCAGTCTATACAGTACCACTCTATACAGTACGGGGGGGGGGGCTGGACAATGTCACAAACTACTGTGGTCACTATATAAAGTACTGGGGCGGGTAGGGTCAGGCCAGCCATCTCACCGACAGATTACAGACTGTGTCACTGACTCACTATATACAGTACTGGTGGGTTAAACAGTGTCACTATATACAGTAATAGGGGGTCACACCATCTCACAGACTGTGGGCACAGGGTACCTCCTTTTGCAGACATGTAATCTGATTCACTTTTTTTTCTGTGTTAAATGTAAAAAAAAAGATATGTATGAAATTCACTTTTTTGGGGGGGCTCTTCTTAGATTCTTGCACCTGGGCCCTGCGGCTTCTAGTTACGCCTCTGAGTGTGTGTATGATCACACCACTCGATTACCTAATTGCAGCTAGGTGAGTTACATGTCCCTAGTAGAGTGAAATCCTAGACGTATGGCCCTTCATGTTTGAAGAACCCCACAACAAAAACAAACAAAAAAATCTACTGAAAACTATAGGGGAATACTGGCAGATTAATTTAAACAGTGAAAAAGGGTGTGTGTACAAGCGCTAAGGTAATCCCCAAAGCTGTATCCAAACAGAGATCCTAACCAACCTCCAAAAAATATGCACAAGTAGTAAGAAGTGAATACAGCGCCAACAAGAGGCCAAGGGATAAATATACTCACAGAGAGATAAAAGAAGATTATTTAATGAACCATGTTAAAAAGCATCAGTAATAAAAGACTATATTTAAAAAATGTAAAAAGCACATATAAATAAAATTACAAATACAGGAATATCTTACAGAAGCGGCTCAAAGGGCCAAAGCTGATAATTACAATAAAAACAGAGGTAATAACAGGTGATCAGTGTGAGTGGTACACCAGAATAAGAGTGTATACTGATAAAACAGAATTAGCCTAAGTACAACTGTAGCAAGTGCATCAAGCAAAAAACTAATAAACAATAATACAAACAATAGTGTTCAAAATTAGTGTTACAAAAATAGTGTTCCAAAAAATAGAAAAATGCACTGCAGTGCAAAAAAAGGGGGTAGCAAAATAATTGTATAGATACAATCAAATAGTGAGTGAGTGCAAATGGATATAAAAATGCTAGCTACTTAATCCAGTGAGGTTAAGATATAATTAAATAAAATACACAATATGCAATAACATAAAAAATAAAAAATAATAAAATATAAAATATAATCCAAAAAAGTGTTCAAAAAGTTGATCAACAAATGTTAGTGAAGAACAAAAATAAGTCAATCAAAACTAAAAAATGGAAAAAATGGGTGATGAAAAGCAAGGTGAAAGTGAGGAAATTGATTCCTTCCAATGTTAGTTACTTTGACAGATCCAAATTCCTGAGTGTGGTTGCTGAAGTAGCTGAATGGATCCTAGCACCTGTCAGCTGCTCCTATGGTATCCTAAAAAGTGTCCCTTTTTTTTACAGGGACCCTTTTTTTTTTTTTTTCTTTTTTTTTCTTTTCTTCTTTTCTTTTCTTTTTTTTTACAGGGACACTTTTTAGGATACCATAGGAGCAGCTGACAGGTGCTAGGATCCATTCAGCTACTTCAGCAACCACACTCAGGAATTTGGATCTGTCAAAGTAACTAACATTGGAAGGAATCAATTTCCTCACTTTCACCTTGCTTTTCATCACCCATTTTTTCCATTTTTTAGTTTTGATTGACTTATTTTTGTTCTTCACTAACATTTGTTGATCAACTTTTTGAACACTTTTTTGGATTATATTTTATATTTTATTATTTTTTATTTTTTATGTTATTGCATATTGTGTATTTTATTTTTTATGTTATTGCATATTGTGTATTTTATTTAATTATATCTTAACCTCACTGGATTAAGTAGCTAGCATTTTTATATCCATTTGCACTCACTCACTATTTGATTGTATCTATACAATTATTTTGCTACCCCCTTTTTTTGCACTGCAGTGCATTTTTCTATTTTTTGGAACACTATTTTTGTAACACTAATTTTGAACACTATTGTTTGTATTATTGTTTATTAGTTTTTTGCTTGATGCACTTGCTACAGTTGTACTTAGGCTAATTCTGTTTTATCAGTATACACTCTTATTCTGGTGTACCACTCACACTGATCACCTGTTATTACCTCTGTTTTTATTGTAATTATCAGCTTTGGCCCTTTGAGCCGCTTCTGTAAGATATTCCTGTATTTGTAATTTTATTTATATGTGCTTTTTACATTTTTTAAATATAGTCTTTTATTACTGATGCTTTTTAACATGGTTCATTAAATAATCTTCTTTTATCTCTCTGTGAGTATATTTATCCCTTGGCCTCTTGTTGGCGCTGTATTCACTTCTTACTACTTGTGCAGATTAATTTAAACACCTCAACCAATCCAACATCGATTTGGGCCGCACACAAGGCAGTTGTTAGGGGACTTCTCATCAAAGAGAAGGCCATTTATAATAAAAAAACAAATGCACATATCTTGCAGTTACACTCAGAAATAGAAATGCTAGAAAAGGAACACAAGGCTACAAACGTTAACTCTATCCTTTTGTCACTACAACACAAGCAACAATCTCTAGCTACATTACTTGAAATTGCAATTAAAAACCATAGACTGAAAACAAATTACTTCTTGTTTGCTAACAAACCTGACAAATACCTTGCCAACAAAATAAGAGATAATTACCGGACTATGTCGATACCATATATACAAAAAACAGATGGACATACAACATCAAATCCACAAGAGATAGTGGATAGCTTTGCCCATTACTACAAAATTCTATATAATGGCAAAAAGGTAGATCAAAATGAGACAACCAGAGGTCTATTACATTCCTTTTTAGAGGCAGACAAATTATCTAAACTAACAGATGCTGATAAGGAAATTTTAAATAGCGAAATTACACATTCCGAAATTTCTAGGGTGATTAAGGAGTTTAAGCCTGGAAAGACTCCAGGGCCTGATGGATTCACCGGCGAATATTATAAGTTGTTTGCTTCAACATTATTTCCCCATCGTGTGAAATTTGCAAATCATGTAATAGAGGGACATAATCTTCCGGGGGAGCTTTTACAAGTCAAAATTATAGTAATACTCAAGCCAGGGTAAAATTCTAAGCTATGCCCCATTTATAGACCTACATCGTTAATTAATCAGGACATTAAAATAGTGACAAAAGTGCTGGCCAATAGACTTAAAATAATTTTACCATCTGTAATACATCCAGACCAAGTAGGGTTCATTAAGGACAGGGAGGCCCCAGACAATATACATAGGATGATATCAGTGATCAACCATCTGACGGAAAAAAGGTGCCTTCTCTGCTGCTATCACTGGACATGGAGAAGGCGTTTGACAGAGTGGGCTGGACTTATATGTTGACGGTTTTAGAAAGAATGGGTTTTGAAGGTCCCTTTATTACGGCTATAAAAAACTGATATTCTAACCCAACAGCTTTCGTTAGCGCAATAGGCCATCAGTCTAGTACTTTCCAGATTCTAAATGGCACCAGGCAGGGGTGCCCGCTTTCGCCCCTCCTGTTCGCCCTATGTATATAACCCCTAGCAATTCGAAATTCTCCACACATCATGGGCTTAGAGACTGGACCTTTTAACCATAAAATGACCCTTTTTGTGGACAACGTCTTACTGACTTTGACAAGATTGTTGATATCACTTCCAAATCTTTATTCTACTCTGGAGGATTTTTCAGCTATATCGGGATACAAAATTAATAGGGATAAATGCCAAGCCCTCCCAATTGCATTACCCAAAGTTACGACAAAAATTATTGAGGCCAATTTTGACTTTAGGTGGGCTAAACATTCAATTTAATACTTAGGGATAAAATTACCTTCTCATTCTACTCATTTATACAAGGCAAATTATATTACACTATACCACAAAATAAGGGTAGATATCAATAAATGGCATAAAGCAAACTTTTCATGGTATGGTATATTATCTGAAGTGCAGTAATAATAACAGATTAAGGCCTAGATTTAGAGTTCGGCGGTAAAAGGGCTGTTAACGCCACGCGTGTTTTATGTCTATCGCACGGCATTGTTTGACTCCGGTATTTAGAGTTAAAATAAGACCATCTAACGATGCTCCTAACGCGTGTATGTCACACGCGTAATACTGGCCGCGTAAGACAGTCTCCCATAGAGATCAATGGGAAAGCAAAAAAATATCTTTTTTCACCTAACACTCGATCTCGCGAGAATACGCACAGCTCAGTCATATGACGCATACCACATCATGCACAACAATAACACGCCGCAAATGTCACAACAACAATCAATCAACAAATCACACAAGCATTACACATTCACAAGCGGGGGATGTTTTAATAAAATTTTTATACGGGGAATACGCATATACTTTAAGATGCGGAAAATCGCAAAATAACAACAAGGATTAAAAATGATATACATACACTAGAAAAAAGATCGTATTCAATATCACTATATATTAGGACAAACATACATATACAACACTTCACTAATAACACACCATCGCAAATTCACATTTAAAATGAATACTATTGGACAATGTTAGAGAAAACGACCACTATGACATCATCGCATTCTGCACATTCCACAAATACCAACTCAAAATGAGCATGCGCAAATTCACACACCTAATACACATTGCAATAATATTAATTGCTAATAAAGCACACCTGAACACTATTTACAACGCAAATAGGTACATCATTAAACATTTACACAGGGTATATAAGCACCACACAAGCATGGCTTCTTTGACTGTGTTGCTGTTGGGTCTTTGGAGATTGGAGGTTTAAGAATAGAGAGTTTGCGAATTTTTGAGAGTTAGTGTTAGCGTGAGAGAGTCAGTTGGTAGTGTTAGCGTGAGAGAGTGAGTGAGTTAGTGGTAGTTAGTGGGAGTGGGAGAGAGTCTGTTAGTGGGAGCGTGAGTGAGTTAGTGGGAGTTATTAGTGAGAGTTGTTAGTGTGAGCGTCAGTTAGTGGTAGTTAGTGAGCGTTAGTGGGAGTGTTTGTTAGTGAGAATTAGAAGTAGTGTGAGTTAGCGAGCGAGTGATTTTTCTGTACACTTAACACATTTACACGCAAACACATTCAATACATACATACACTTATCAATAACACTACATACACTCCATACCCCCTACCCCCTCATACTACACTCCATACCCCATTCCTTGTAGTCCCATTCCCTTTCATCCCATTTACTCTTATCCCATACCCCATACCCATCCCATACCCATCCCCTAGTTACATTTAGTTTACATATCCTCCTTTTAGTCTTATTCTTTTCGTTTATTTAAAGACTCCTTACCCTCTTTGTTTTTTACATCCCTCTCACACTTTAAGCACCTTTTTTGTCTTTTTAGTTCTTTATTTTGACCCCCTTTAATTTCATCACACTCACTTTTTGTTTGATTATTTGGGGTTTAGTTTAGGGAAGAGATGGAGGCCAGGCAGGGGACAGGTAGAGGGGGGAGTAGAGGGAGGGGGAGAGGAACAGGGCAGGAAGGGGGGCAGGAAGGGGGGCAGGAAGCGGGGGTGGAAGCGGTGGGTGGACCCAGCCACTTGGTTCAAGATGACCAAGTGGCTGGGCCCAGTGGCGGTCAGAGTAGGGCTTCACAGTCCGGGAAACAGAGGGCATCATCACAGGGGAAGGCCAAGGCGACCAGGGAGGCGAGGTTTTCGATGGAGGAGAAGGAGGCCCTCGTAGAGGCCTATATGGCCAGGCATAGGATGCTGCAGCACCAAAAGACCACCCCGACTGACAGGAGGAGGCTCTGGAACGAGATTAGGAATGCAGTCAATGCAGTGGGTGGCCGGAACCGCGATATGGATTCTATCAAACATCGGTACCGGGACTGTAAACTTGAACTGAAAAAAAAGTTAAGCCTGGAGGCCCGACATGCCGCAGGGACCGGTGGCGGCCCTGCCATTGAAATGGACTACTGCCGATGGGAGGAAATGTTGCGTCCCAGCATCTCCGAGGTGGAAGTAGTCGGTATCGGAGGAATCGATACCGGGAACCTGCCACTCTCATCTGACGGTAAGCTTATTGAACAATAATTTCACATACAAATGTATTTCAAGGGACACTATACGCAAACATTTACTTTCATGATTGAGGTAGCAAATACAATTTGTCAAAACATTCAAATGTACTTATATTACCTCATTTGATTCATTCTTGAGATATATTTTAATGAAGAAATAGCCATGCACACGGTGAAACAATCACAGGAGGCAGCTATATTCAGCTAACAATCAGCATCTTATAAGCATATTTAGATATGCTTTTCAGCAAAGAATATCCAGAGAATGAAGCGAATTAGATAAGAAAAGTACATTCGAAAGTTGATACAAAATGTATGCTTCTAAATCATGAAAGATAAAACATTGGGTTTCATGTGTTAAGTATCCGATTAATGCTATAACGTTGTTTACACGCATTCAATTACTTTGCGGTTACATCAGTATCTAGGCTATAGGTTAGGTGTGCATTTAAACAGACTGAAAACAAACGCAAAAACATTCACATTGACCAGATATCACAAACACGGTTTATGAAAAAGATGAAATCGTATTGATTGTTTGTTAGATTTCAAAGTGGATTAATGATTCTGCATTTGTAATTGTATCGTAAGCTAAGTCATTTAAACCTTTATTTGCAAATATGCTAATATATACTTTTTTTTTTTTTTCTTTTTTTTTTTTATATACAGAGTCTGGGGACGAGGCAGCACAGCCTCCTGCATCTCCCCGGGATGAGAGTGGTGGTGAGGAATTTCCACTTCGGAGGGAAGAGGCCCCCCGTGACGAACAGCGCACGGGAGATGATCAAGAGGCCCCGGAAGCACAGGAGGAACCCGCGGAACCCGAGGTCCCTCAAAGACCCGCACTCCGCCGTGCACGGGCACCCCGCCGTGCACGGGTTCAACATGCACAACAAGAGGAGATAGCGGAGGTGCGGGTTCTACTGGAGTACATAGACCAGATGCGTACCTCCCGGATAGAAAATATAGAAGGACGACACAGAATACTTGATGGCCAAAATCAGATTATTCAAGGCCAAAATGAAATCATAAACATACTGAATAGAATAGAAGAAGGCCAAACAAGAATATTTAATCTTCATCAACAAATGTTCACATTTTTCCGGGAGGCGCATGCTGGTCTACCTCCTGTTGCTGTGCCTCTTGTTGCTGGGCCTCTTGCTGCTGGGCCATCTCCTCCTGCCGGCCCATCTCATCCTCCTCAGCCATCTACTCCTCCTACTCAGCCATCTACTCCTCCTCCTCCTCAGCCATCTACTCATCCTCCTCCTCAGCCATCTTCTCCTCCTCATCCATCTTCTCCTCCCCAGCCATCTACTCCTCACCTTGGTCGTCCCAGTACTCTTCCTTCCACTCCTCCCACAACAGCTCCAAGGAGGACTCTTCGGAGTCGGCAGTTGCCTCTCCCAGAGCCTCAGCCCCGTGGGAAGAGGGGAAGGAAGAGGAAGTAAGTATTTTTTTCATCTTCACTGCTTTTTTTAATTTAATGTGTAATGGATAGGTATGTGATGATGTGGTTTTCATACACTTGTGGACCACACTCTGTATATAATCGACTTCTATGGGGCCGGGTCCATGGAGGCAGATTGTTTGCAGAGTGTGGGTTATAAGTGTGTGAAAACCACATCATCACATACCTATCCTTGTTCATGATATTGATTGGTTTCTGTGATGTGATGTCCAAACTGTTTCCCCAATCGCTAACTCAATTACCATAACAATTTTCCATGATGGCATATTACTGTTTGAATGCCAATAACACAGCTTAAAGGGACAGTCAGAAAATTATTGATTACAAAGAAAACACTGTATTACGCATTATAAAGTTTGAAACAACAAAACATGGAGAAATACATGTGTGACTTATGTGCTTACCCTTGTATCTATGACTATGAAAAATGACCACTTATTTGTTGTTCTGACATAACAACATTTTAGATATCAATGATCAATACATGGTCAATAATATGCTGTATGAGCCCAAGGTTTTACATATACAAATGCTATCAAAATGCCCTCTAGTGCTCAAATTGTATAATGATTACAAGCACTCTTCAAGATGGAAGAAATGAGCACACCAACCTCATAAGTTTAGATAGCAAATTTAAATAAACCCAGACAAATGTTCAATTGTTGAGAAACATTTGATATCCTTGATATTACAGAATTGACTTTTAGAATAATGACAAACATTATATATTTTCTAAACTGTCCCTTTAACAACATTACATATGCTAACACATATTTTAAACTTGTTGGTATATCTACATGTACTTTGTCAAATTAAAAAAAATTGAAATCACATTTATATTGACGTGTTAAATAAAGTCTATTTTCTTTAAGAGACATTATTGTGTTAATATTTTATTGTAAAGACATTTTTATTTAACAATGAATATGGTTTAAAGTCCTTTTAGGAGGGGGGGGGGGAGAAAATATGCTAACAATAATATATTTGAAGATTAAACTATGTGGATCTCATACATGATACAAAAAACAACATTTGCATTCAAGGGACAGTATCCTATATTTTTAACATAACTGTATGTAATAGACACTACTACAAACAACAAGATTAACATATACTGATATCAATCTTAAAAAGCTTCAAACAATTGAAAATAAAATAGGGTTAGCTATATTGAAAATATAGACGAAACCCCCATTACAACCGTAAAACAACACAATACACCATCATTAACATATGAAAAGACCCTTTACACAAACTGGAGAAAGCTGGAGATGGTACTCACATGAAACTCAGAGGCTTTGCGAGGAGTAAGAAAATTACTTACATTTTCTTAGAACAGAAGAAAAAATAAACGTATTGGTTAAACAATGGACTATATAACTAGAGACAAAATCCAAGCTTTTGATTTATAATGTGAGTGTCTAATGAACCTTTAATAAAATATACAACGAAATTACATTTAGAAGAAGTCGGCATCATATATTTAGCATATGATAAAGATAAATGCATATTGATTAATTTATTCAAACACAATAGCGCTTATTTATTAATTAGATATATTCAACATTAAACACAACATTAATTTTTTAAGAAAAAGGAACATATTGTTGACAAACATATTAAACATGGACTGTAGAGATTTGCACTTGCCTAGAAATATCCTATGCATGAAAACATTTTTCTTTAGTTCGTTGATTCAACCAGACATACAGCAAAAGAGAATGTGGTGGTCTTTATCAGCTACGGGTCAACAATGTAACATGATGCAAATAATACATATTCGCAAGCTTTTTAAAATTGGATGCAGTCACAAACGTTTTTAACGTGCACAAATATTGCGGGACTACGTAATCCAATCAGACGTTTTTTTAACTTTACATGTGCCGTCTTAACATCGCGCTTCCTTGATCACGTAAGAACGCCATCCAATGAAAGGCACATTATTGATCACGTAAGAACGCCCAAAATAAAAGGCGCATCCTTGATCGCGTCAAAACGCAATCCAATAAAAGGCATATTCCTGATCACGTAAGAACGTCAGTCAATACAAGGAATCATTGGACAGCCTGGCAGGTGACGTCTTAAGCAACATGGCGCATCCGAGATCGCTGAAAAACCGCTGACAATACAAGGACTCAGTGACAGCTTGGCATATCACTAAGAAACGTATTTATATTTTAGGAACTAGTATGTGTGTAGATTGCTATCTAGGAATGACAACAAATCCTGATTCATCTTTTCGGACTTGACTGTACCTTGAACTATAGCTATGGTGTATATCTTTAACATTCAAAAGATACACATGAGAAATACATATGCCATTGATGTTTTAAGATATGTTTGGATTGTTGTTGAATAACAATAGTTATACATGTATTGATTAAACGTGTCATTTATTCAGGTTTAATTATTGTCAGCCTACCTATAGCCATATATGGGAGGAGATGTATTTTGTTAACATATTAGTTAACTAATATTCATCATCTAAATTATTTGCATTACACACAGAGATTTATTTGGTTACACCTTTACACTAATATAGATTTGAAAATGAAATACAGGTGCTATCAACATTACAATAAGATTGTTTATTAATAAAATTATATGTCTTTGTTCTTGTAAAAAGGACAAAAACGCTTTACAAATGGAAAAACATTCATTAACAATTGTGATCAACATCACTTAAAGGGACATTATTTTGTTTTTAAAAAGAGCATACACATAGTCAATACTATTTCAATAAAATGAAGACTTTACAGGGATTATATCATTTTATCAATACTCAGATCATTTGGTAAAGGTGCATCAATTCATGCAGACTTTCTAAATACACACATGGATCTGAACATTTAAATATACATATATACACAAATACCAATCTATATATACATATATAAAGAAATTACTCTGCTAATCATAATCAGGCAATGATAGAGCTAAGAGAAAATAATATAAAGACAAATAATAAGATTACATTGGAGATGTTAATCTTAAAGTCATTTACTATTGTCTTACATATATGATTTCAGTATAACAAATATATTTGGTAGGTCCCTTTAAGGATCAACAACATAAACTAGAGCTTTCAAAAAATAACAGGAAGAATGAGGACAATTATTTGTGAAATAAAATGTATTTTATTAGTATGTAAGAAAACATACACAACGTTTATAAATAATCTTGTAAAAATAAGGAATCTATGAGCCATATGACAAGGTAACACAGTGCATCACAGTCCATGAAGAGAGTTGCCAAGGGCCAGCATAGCCCCATTGGAGACACATGGCAAGGTAACACAGTGCATCACAGTCCATGAAGAGAGTTGCCAAGGGCCAGCATAGCCCCATTGGAGACACATGACAAGGTAACACAGTGCATCACAGTCCATCAAGAGAGTTGCCAAGGGCCAGCATAGCCCCATTGGAGACACATGACAAGGTAACACAGTGCATCACAGTCCATGAAGAGAGTTGCCAAGGGCCAGCATAGCCCCATTGGAGACACATGGCAAGGTAACACAGTGCATCACAGTCCATGAAGAGAGTTGCCAAGGGCCAGCATAGCCCCATTGGAGACACATGGCAAGGTAACACAGTGCATCACAGTCCATGAAGAGAGTTGCCAAGGGCCAGCATAGCCCCATTGGAGACACATGGCAAGGTAACACAGTGCATCACAGTCCATGAAGAGAGTTGCCAAGGGCCAGCATAGCCCCATTGGAGACACATGACAAGGTAACACAGTGCATCACAGTCCATGAAGAGAGTTGCCAAGGGCCAGCATAGCCCCATTGGAGACACATGACAAGGTAACACAGTGCATCACAGTCCATGAAGAGAGTTGCCAAGGGCCAGCATAGCCCCATTGGAGACACATGGCAAGGTAACACAGTGCATCACAGTCCATGAAGAGAGTTGCCAAGGGCCAGCATAGCCCCATTGGAGACACATGGCAAGGTAACACAGTGCATCACAGTCCATGAAGAGAGTTGCCAAGGGCCAGCATAGCCCCATTGGAGACACATGGCAAGGTAACACAGTGCATCACAGTCCATGAAGAGAGTTGCCAAGGGCCAGCATAGCCCCATTGGAGACACATGACAAGGTAACACAGTGCATCACAGTCCATGAAGAGAGTTGCCAAGGGCCAGCATAGCCCCATTGGAGACACATGACAAGGTAACACAGTGCATCACAGTCCATGAAGAGAGTTGCCAAGGGCCAGCATAGCCCCATTGGAGACACATGACAAGGTAACACAGTGCATCACAGTCCATGAAGAGAGTTGCCAAGGGCCAGCATAGCCCCATTGGAGACACATGACAAGGTAACACAGTGCATCACAGTCCATGAAGAGAGTTGCCAAGGGCCAGCATAGCCCCATTGGAGACACATGGCAAGGTAACACAGTGCATCACAGTCCATGAAGAGAGTTGCCAAGGGCCAGCATAGCCCCATTGGAGACACATGACAAGGTAACACAGTGCATCACAGTCCATGAAGAGAGTTGCCAAGGGCCAGCATAGCCCCATTGGAGACACATGACAAGGTAACACAGTGCATCACAGTCCATGAAGAGAGTTGCCAAGGGCCAGCATAGCCCCATTGGAGACACATGGCAAGGTAACACAGTGCATCACAGTCCATGAAGAGAGTTGCCAAGGGCCAGCATAGCCCCATTGGAGACATATGACAAGGTAAAAGAGTGCAACAGACACAACAATAAACCGAAAAAAAGGCCAAATGGCAACACTAACAATAAAAATTCAACATGTGGACGGAGGATTCTTATCTGCCACCATGGAGCATATCCAGATCCTCCACTTACTGGTCATCCTCTTCATTGTCCTGTGCATGTCCAGCTCCAGATTCAGGCCTTGAACGTAATTGCATAATTTCACGCAGAGTCAAGTCCTGAACCCGGAGCTGGGCCTGCATGGTGTCGTTCATCCCTCTCAGGACAGCTGCGTTCCTCAACACGGCCTGCTCTACTCTTGCTATCCCTTCTAGCATGAGCCATGCTGAGTCACAGCCTAAAATAAAATAAAATTAAAGATTAAGGATAATTACACAACAGACTAAAAATTTTAATACATACATTGTCATCATAAAGACAAATAATTATTTACATTAATTAGTTTACATTTATTCTTTACACATGAATTAGGTTATTCAGACAGACAGAAATCATTAAAGGGACATGTTACTCAAACATGTTGTCCCCTTTAATTGGTTTTAGATGATCCACTTATACAGCTTGAGTGTATCAAATCTTGTTAAAGGATTTACATTGTACTTACATCAGAAATTTAAAAATTTAATTTAGACTGTGGTAGGCACACCTATCCTTAAACATTTTTGCATTGAGGACAAGCTGTGTAAACATAGCAACCAGAAGAAATTACATTCCCACTGGGTTAGACAAGAGATAATGTATCCACATTTGTACATAAAATTTTGGATCCAAGTAGTGGTGATTGGTATATGTAGTGATATCCAATTAAAGGGACACTGAACCTAAATATTTAATGGACTCATTCAGATAGAGCATGACATGACAAATCTTTATAAATTACACATATTCATTATATGTTTTAATTCTCAAGCTATATTTTGAAAGCAAGAATGTTGCTTTTTATGGAAGCAAATATTTGTTTATCAACTTTGTTTGTGCATGCTGGTTGATGGATACATTCATCCAACAATAAAGAAATGATGGCCAGATTTATTTTATTGTTTAAACTAATTATAGTAATTACTTTTTTTACAAAAATATATCAAGAGAATGACGAATAATTAATAAGAGTATGAAATTATAAATTTGATTAACATTGCATGCTGGATTTGATTCACAATTTAACTTCACTGTACCTTTAAGTATCTTATAAAGTGTATTTAGAATGATACTTACAGCTGTGCCTGGGAAGGACAATCTGACACCCAGGACAATGAAGGTTGAGACAGGGGGGAGGGATGGGATTGGCTTGGGGAGGGATGTGAATGGCTTGGGGAGGGGTGAGCTGCCGCTCCGGGGTAGGCCGTACAGCTGGGGAGTGGGGAGTTTGGGTCTGGGCAGCTGTACGGGCCAGAATACGGGGAGAGCGGCGAAGGGGGGTGTATGGGCGTTTTTTGGGAGGGACAGGATATGAAATATGGGAAGGGCTGGCAGTGGTCTGGGCATGGTCATGAGTTTGGTCATGGGAAGGGCTCTGGGTCTGTGCAGGGGTGTGGCCATGGTCATGGGTGTGTGCATGGGGAGGGGTCTGTGACTGGGCAGGGGCGGAAACCAGATGACCAGAAGTGGTGGATCCATCTGAAAATGTAAAGAAAATATATTAACATCTCATACATCCTGACATCAAATCAACGCATTTCAAATTGATTATGTTTTCAATATACTTCGAAGTGTGTTTGAATTTTTAAAAAATTCTGAAATGAGGATATGGTATGTATATAGGCACTCAGATGAATATCAATGACTGTCTGTACAATTTGAACCTTATTATTGTTTTTTGGCATGGAATATGCATGTGACATAATGATGGCATGAATTAGAAATATTTCAAAATAAATATACAAGCAGAATTTCATGCTGCCTGATATAGAAAGGGGGCAGTAGTGTATTTGAACAGACAAATAATATTCCTTTTTAAAGGGCAAAAGCTGTAGACTTTTAAGGTCTTCAATAAAATGATTTCCAAAAAAAAAACATGTTGGAAACATGATAGATATATTTCACATACCATCAGACTCCAAGGCAGCCTCTTCCTCCTCCGTCCCACATGTGACAGCAATCTCTGTAAAACATAACATGTTGTGTACACGTTAAGATCAGATATTATAACATATGTTACTGTTGCTCAAATACGCACATCAATGTTGCATTAAAGATATACACACACAAAGTTATGATTTACATCATTTTGATGGAGCATACAAATGACAATAGATTTGTTATTGTCAATGAATATTAATTTTAATGTATTGTTTGTATTAATGTTAAATTCATAAAAGCATAGTACATAGAACATTTAAGATTTCTCATGTGTGTATAACTTGATGACTGTTGTCAAAAAATCTAATGGAAACAAACATATGTTATACATCTTATGAATAACAAATGTGTAGACTAATAAAGTAGAAATTATTAATCGTTCAATATGAAAAATAAATTAATATATAATCAGAAGATAAATATTTTGAATTTTTATAATGTTATGCTTCATCAGAATCATGATCATAATATTGATTAGCAATACACCTTCAATTACATATAAATGAGTCAATGGACTTACCAGGAGACCGCAAAGGCGTCTCTATGTCACTGCTGGATTCCTGTGGGCTCACCACACCAACTCTCTCTATGAATGATATAGATATATATTATTAAACACATTTTGGATATCACTAAATCACATCTGTCTAGAATTTTAACATGAATCAACTTTAAAATGTGAAGAATAGAGCAGTCATTACACAAGAAAATGCTTGATTGAATCAAGGGGATTCTGTAAAAATATCTGTATTGAACATATGTTTAATGTCAGACTACATTAGACATCAAAGTCATCTCAGATGCTGCTATTGCATATCTAAATATACCCAATGATCAATGTTCTTAACCCTTTAAGGACACGCCTTTCACTTTGCTCAATTGTTTTATGACGGAATAATTCCGTCATATGTCCTTAAGAAGTTACAAGAATACACACAAACCACATATTGAGTAGCATCTGTTGACAAATCTAAACAAACACATGTGTCACATCGAGCCATTTTTGCAATGTACAGTAATCTTGTTTAGGACACAACACATATTTATCACAATACAAAACAAAATTGATTATTACAAATATGTAATCATGGTGCTGTTAGAGTATGCAGATATCTATAAAGTAACTCCAACAGAGAATGTGATTTATATATCAATAGTTTTTAATAAAAAGAATGTAAAGATGAATGAATCTATTTTGTCTTAAAGGGACACTGACATGATTAATTTAAATAATTGATTTCTATGTTCAAACTGTAAAAAATGATTTAACATTGACTCCTATTATAATTAGAATGTTGCTCGATATTAATCTTAAAGGCAGATAAGGAATATTGGATTCAATAAATATTGTTTGTTGAAGGTATCCACCAATCATCAATAAAAACCCAGGTTGGTCAACCAAAATTTAGATGCACATCAACGTACTTTCTTTATTTTACAATACATTAAGCAATAGAATATGTCACATATGATGATAGTATTATATTTTTGTGTTTATTAATATTGCATACTGTATCTGAATGACAATATTAATAATTGTAGCTCAGTATCCCTTTAATGTAAAATTAAATTGATTCCACAATGTTGTTGTTAATGAATTATCTACTCCATATGTTGATGTCATGAATGGTATTGAGCATGCAATTAAAATGTAATATGTTATTTAAGGATATCCGAATAATTATTTAATTTTCATCTATTAAATAGACATTACATCTAAATATTGAACAATGTGTATTTAGTATGTAATGTTCAGTCCATGTTTCTAAGACAAATGTCAATTAAAAAGAGACATACCATACTGTGACAAGCCCTGGCTTGAGGATCCAGCAGCCACATCCATATCTGTAATATATTAAATGAGGATTGCATATCATTAATACTAATCATGCCATGTTTAAAAAATTTACATTAATAACAAATCAATTGAAAAATATTAATCCTTTGGTAGTCCCATGAGTTAATAGTTTCCTCAATTAAATTAATTAAAAATATATCCTGGACTCTTATTTTCAATCAGTTGTGTTGTTTACTGTATCTTTAAGAATATCTGCTTGTTATTACATAATCATCAATTGATGGCCATATGTTATAATTGTTTTGTATTATTGGTTTTTTATTAGCTATAATATTGAAAATAAGAATACTGTATTCTTCACTAATCTAAGAATTCCCATTTAATTTTTAACAACATGTATAAAGCAATGCCACTTTCCGCAAACCCATGTTAACGTGGATGAGAAATGCCATTTTCGCGATCATTGCGCAATGATTCCAAGCGGAATTACGCATCCGTCATTTCCCCAATATGTATAAAGCAATGCCACTTTCCGCAAACCCATGTTAACGTGGATGAGAAATGCCATTTTCGCGATCATTGCGCAATGATTCCAAGCGGAATTACGCATCCGTCATTTCACCAATATGTATAAAGCAATGCCACTTTCCGCAAACCCATGTTAACGTGGATGAGAAATTACATTTCCGCTCTGTGACGCATATTCTGTAGAGCGCAAGAAACATCATTCCTATTTCATGTGTCAATAATCTAAAATCAGATATCTAAACATCATATGTAGTGTATGTTGTGAGATCTGTATAGGTTTAGTATCTGACTATATGCATATTTTCTAAAAGTCTAATAAAATATTAACATATTATATGAAGTTGGATAATTACCTGGTTCAGATTCTCTATCATCTCCTCCCAGGCCACCGGACGGAGAAGCATCTGCCCTGTCCCCCGCGTCAGGACTTTCAGATCCCGCAGCTGGGAGGGAAGAAGAGGAGGCCGAGGATGGCGAGGATCTAAATCTTTTGGGGACCCGGAGATTGAGGAGCTCGCATAAAGTCACCTCATAAGGGAGTAGGTACAGTTTCCGCGGGGCCTCTCTTTTGCCACCTCTTTTACGGGCTTGTACCCAGTCCCTTATGAGGTTTACTTTTTTTGATAAACGCAACCTCATATCTCCGAATCTCCTCATGATCTGATCCTGGGTCCTCTGGACGTCACACACCAATCTAACCGCATTGGTGATAGACTCCCAGAGGGCCTTCTTAACGTGCGCATCTGTCAACCTCCTCTTGTTCCCAAACAGCTGGGGATAAAAGTCCTTGACGGCGTGGACCAGTGCAGCGCTCTCCTCCTTGGTGAACCTGGGAACTGACATGCCTGCTGGGTTGTCTTCTCAAATATATATATATATATATAAAAATATATCTAGTACGCCTGCAGGCATTAGAGAACTGACAAAGATGGCAACGTGTAATGGACTTTTATATGGTGAAGTAAACATGAGATGCACCATGGGACAAGTTATCTGTACATCTGATTGGATAAAAGTTTGAAATATTGTTAGAATGTGTGTGAGACCATCCTGACTCAAGTTGTGTTTGTGTGATGAACTCTGATTGGCCGTTCCTTAATGTTTCATATCTTAGTAACTTCCTTACACATACCTCATGGTGGTGCTGTAACTTCATTTTTCATGTATACTTATTTGTAACTCATGGGCCTGTCATGCGGATATGTGTGACGCAGATTTAATATCCGTGATACGTTAAATATTAATGATTAAATACTCTTTAAAATCTAATACTGTCACATTATTAATGTTGTCGACATTTCTCGGTTTAATAACGGTCTGTTTCTTTAATACAAATACACATTTCATATTGTATGTCTTTATTGTTCTTTAAATACATTTATTGTGAAGTATTGACATTGCTCTATTAAATGCATTTCATAATGCACATTGATTGTGTGCTATTGCGTGACATTAGACTCTAATGTTTAAAGATGCTAATCTGGTGTTTCAAGATGCGTTTCCCACGCAATATTTATTAATGTTAAAATTCAGGTTAGAATGTCAGTAACTTGGATAATCTGTTTATAAATATTAAACTACAGCTTTGTTATTCGCAAATAAACCTCGAGCTTGTATTTGTCTGAAGTGCTCATATATGTTATTGTGCAATGGCGTCTTTAGTTTTAAAGAGACATTACAAACAATTGTATCAAATGATCTGTAGAGATAGAAGATTGTTTAGACTTTAAAATGTAAATCAATTTCTCTTAGTATTTAGATATCCTCAACATAAGAAATTTAAATGCACATGGTTGAGCCAATCACATAAGGCATCTCTGTGCATCCACCAATCTTCATCTACTGAGCCGATCTCGATATGCTTTTCAAGCAAAGTATGTGAAGATATCAAGATAAGTAAATACACTCTTTAAATCTCTTAAAGGGACACTGTCCCAACAAATTTAGCATTGGTGATTGAGCATGAAATGTTAATCAACTTTATTCTTTAATCAGATTATCAAATTTTAACAGTTATCTTGTTATGTTTCTTTGCAAATCAATAATGATATTTTATATTACGGACAATTGTTTTATAAAAACATGGGTTGTCCTTGACGATTGTTGCATCAATTATTCCAAACAATCAAGTTCTGTCCAGAGTACTGAAGCAAATAAATTAGCTATTTACTGCCTTAATTTTAAAGTAATGATAGCAACATCACAATGAGCATTCATAATATGAGACAAGTTTTAAAGTTGATTCCAATAGAATACTCATTCAGAATGTATAAATCATTAATTTTTTAACTGTCTACCTTTAAGTATATTTTGAGTTCATGTCCCTTTAAATAAACATTTCACAATAATGGTTAAAATATCATAAACCTAGGCACCTTCCTTTTGCTAAATGAGTCTAACATATGAGTAAAGCAAATTAAGATTAAATTCTAGATTGTTTTACACACTGACTGAAATATATTTATTAAATGATGTCTTTTTTAGCCTTCAGTGTAGAGGGACATTAAGCTATATGTTATGTATGCATTTTGTATAATATTCTTATATTTGAACAACTTAATATGTTTTGTTATTCAATCATTATATTGTAATTATATATATTCTTGGATTAAATACATCTCTACATAGGCTATTTTGATGCTGATTGTTGTTTGCATATAGATGCCTTATATCATTGACTAAGATATGTGCATTTTTTTTTTAGAAAACAAGTATATTTAAAGACTGAATGTAATTCTATAGTACTTTCTAAATATGTTTAAATTCGTGTATGATATTTTTTACAATCTATACAAAATATACTTTGTGATTGTCCCTTTAAGGACCCAAACATTTGGTATTTTTATTTAACATTGACAAAATAAACAAAAGGGGAATTTACATTCTATATAGATATTTGATGTCGAACCCAAGAGGTAAGATTGTAATAAATACATAATATTACTAAGTATAGTTAAATGACTCCACTAGAAAATTACATAGATTAACCTGGCATCCAATTACTAATTTTTAAAAATTATC
Source organism: Bombina bombina (assembly GCF_027579735.1). Lineage (NCBI taxonomy): Eukaryota > Metazoa > Chordata > Amphibia > Anura > Bombinatoridae > Bombina > Bombina bombina. Next base: position 516,606,999 of record NC_069499.1, on the reverse strand, counting down.
AAGTTAAATGACCTACCATTCATAAATGTAATAATTTAAATAATTTCTATTAATTTTTTTAGATACCTAAGGAAGATACATGATCTTATACAATTATTTTTACATTCAACAACACTGTCACTTTCATGTAATTGAACCACTTCACCTTATTATATGTTAAACAAAAAATTATTTTACTACATATCCTAAATAATTGTAATATATACATTTTCAATATAAAAGCATTGAAGAATCTGACTCCCCAATTAATGTTATAAAATATATATTTATATTCTCGGAAGCATTTTATTTTCTAATATTAAAGCATTATTTTATCTTATGCATGTGCTTGTCAAATAGCCAACTACCAGTCATGGGAGTCCAAGTTTGATTTATTTACAGATTATATTGATATTTAGTAGAATCTGTTCAAAATAATGTATTTAATAATAAAATGTTTAGTATTAACATGTCAAAATATAATTAATCAAAAAAAATTAAATATTCCTGGAAGTCATCAGATGCCAATCTGAAAAGAAAAATAATAAAAATGGAACAAAGTTAATACACACGTTGTCAAATATTCATAAAATACATTTAAAATCATATGGTGTCTATGCTCTAACTTTGATCAACATTTTTTAAAGATAATCATTAAATTGATTTAAAATTCATGAAATACATACACCATTATATTGTTGATTAAAAATTCAATTTAAATATCCAAATTTCAAATTATACATAATAATGTATATCACATTTCAACAATATATGTATGCTGAACATAAATCTAATATTTCATGTCCATTCAAATACCTCTATATCAACTATAATATGTATTCCTTTTTCTGATTGTGATCCCTAAATATCTAATGATGAAATAAGTATGACTAATGTATGTAAGCTAACAATAATCAACATTCTTCATGTGATTCTTAACTAGCATGCACCAACCTGGATAATGCATGGTCTTTGAAAGTCAATTCAGGGGTAAACAGTTGATCTTCAATAGGTGTCTTATTCATCAGTTCATTAAATAGAGGACTGGGAAATACCATCTACAAAATAGAAAATCATCTAAGTGTCTCCAATAGGATGTCTCCACAGCCTTATTCTATCAAATAGTTTGCACTTACCATGTGAACATGTCTTTGTATGGTTTTCAAGGTCAGCAGAATTGAAAGATAATGCCAGACATGATCCCATTGGTATACTTCAATTTCAATCTTGGCTTTTTCCCCACTGTCAGTCTGGGCAATCTTGACTGTCAGGCTTCAAATTGTTCCCTTTCAGTCTTTAGATTAAGTCATCTCCCTAATGTAATAAATTTAATAAAAAAAAATTCATACAAGTGTGTGAATCAGTTCAGTACCCCTCTCCCACCCCCCATTTCATAATAAATATCTGTCACTAGCTTACTAAGCCTGTGTATGAACCTGTGTTATTTTCTAGCAAGTGTGAAGATGAGTCATATTGAGCATAAAAAACCTCTGTGTGACATTGAACCATAGTCATTCTAGAGTATCCCTTTCTGATTATGTACATTTTAAGTAATGTGTAAACAAAAATCTATTTATTAAAATGTATGCCATATGATGTTTTTGTGTACAAATCATGCCAGCAACAGTCCAAACATTTCTACTTACCATCTGATGTCCTCTTTAAAAACCAGGTGGCAAAGACTCGCTATAGGACCCAATGCCCAGAGCATCACCTATATTATGAAAATTAAAATTTATTCTAACATTTGATCAATACTAACATGTTTGCACAATTCTCTACTTGTCATTTCCCTAGAGTTCACATCTATTGAAAATACTACACAGTCTAACTTCTATTCTTTACCGTCTAAAGTGGCGGTTGATGACGTCTGCTCTGACATCAAGTCCCTCGTCCTGGAATTCCCCCTCTAGAACAGGATCATCCTCCTCATCTCTGAGGAGGTCTCTGTCCACCGGGACGGCCTGCAGCATCCCAGCCCGCTGTGCAATATTATGCAGGACGCTACAGGCTACAACGATCTTCGCCACCTTCTTTGGGTTGTACTGGAGTGCTCCTCCAGAACGGTCCAGGCACCTGAACCTCATCTTCAGGAGCCCGAACATCCGTTCAACCACCGCCCTGGTTCTCTTACGAGCCCTATTGTAGCGCTCCTCAGACACATCAGTCGGGCTACGCAAGGGGGTAATGAGCCAAGGCCGGCTCATATACCCAGAATCACCTATAAATTTTGAACAGAACATAATTCAAACAGAATACTTAAACTAGTATATTGTTGTATAATTTTTTTTTAGTTAAAAACCATAATCCATATTAAAACTTTTCAGAAACATACCAATAAAAAAATTTCTATATTATTTTGTATCTTCCCATTTCAGCTAAGACATGCTACATATGCGTATTGTTCTGAAAACAAACCTTGTGTAAAATGCTAAATACATGGTTACATTGCATTCTCTATCTGAACACTTAAGGTAAGACATGCTACATATCTGCATTTAAATAAAAATAGACATTAGCAGAAAGAGACAATGACAGGGTTAAATTGCATGAGATAATAGCTTCCCATTTCAGCTAAGACATGCTACATATGCGTATTGTTCTGAAAACAAACCTTGTGTAAAATGCTAAATACATGGTTACATTGCATTCTCTATCTGAACACTTAAGGTAAGACATGCTACATATCTGCATTTAAATAAAAATAGACATTAGCAGAAAGAGACAATGACAGGGTTAAATTGCATGAGATAATAGCTTCCCATTTCAGCTAAGACATGCTACATATGCGTATTGTTCTGAAAACAAACCTTGTGTAAAATGCTAAATACATGGTTACATTGCATTCTCTATCTGAACACTTAAGGTAAGACATGCTACATATATGCATTTAAATAAAACTAGACATTTGCAGAAAGAGACAATGACAGGGTTAAATTGCATGAGATAATAGCTTCCCATTTCAGCTAAGACATGCTACATATGCGTATTGTTCTGAAAACAAACCTTGTGTAAAATGCTAAATACATGGTTACATTGCATTCTCTATCTGAACACTTAAGGTAAGACATGCTACATATCTGCATTTAAATAAAAATAGACATTAGCGTCGGTAAATAACAAATGGTTAAATTTAATTCTATAGCTGAACATGACGCTAACAGTTAAAAAATACAGGGCCAATTGTCAACATTATTAACCATGTTGAGCACAAATACTCACCAACGAGATAACCAGGGGGCATTTGTCTTTCCTCAAACTGGCTCCACAGGGACGACAGAGAGAGGATGCGGGCATCATGACAAGCCCCTCCAAAATTCGCATACACATGCATAATCCTTATCCGTGCGTCACAAACATACTGCACGTTGAGGCTATGAAAATGTTTGCGATTTCTGAAGGGCAAGTCATCAATTGGAGCACGCAGCGCAATGTGGGTACAATCTATGGCTCCCAAGACATTGGGCAATTGAGCAATATCAAAGAATTCCCGCTTCAGGCGCCTCCAATCACCATCATTCTGTGGGAATCCTATGTATTGCTTACTGATACGTACCATGGCGTTCAGAAAGTTATCAAACACCCCAGAGAATGTACCTTGAGCCAGGCCATGCATGTACAGTTCTCCGGATTGAAAACTCCCGGAGGCCAGGACGTATAGACAGCTTAGCATCTTACTCATGGGGAACAGCAGTCCTTATTTGTATACGTGGCTCCAAATGAGGTTTAAGAAGCTCGTAAAGGCCAATGAGCTGTTCGCGATCGAGCCGATACTTATCAAAAACCTCAAAGTCACTCATGTTTTCCAAGGTGGGTCTCACCCTGTAGACACGAGGACCTCGAACCAGACGACCCCTTCGTCTCGGTCTGAGCCGCCGAGGCTGCCTGATTCGACCAACAGCTAGTTCGCCAATAGCAGCACCAGCAGTGTCTACCATGTCATCGTCATCCATCTTTCAAAACAGCGTAACAAGGTATGCACTTGATCTGATGTGGATCACAAGTGATGCATTGGCCATGTTGTTTGGGGGATTTATAGTACAATTAGTCCAATGGTATTGAGTTTGTAATGATTGCTAATTGTATTCACTTGTTTGTATGTGAGCGGCGCGAATGCTTTCACAGTGGGCGTTTATTTGTTGTTTGCTGAAATGTTAGTTTCAAACAATGATTCTCAATGTGAAAGTGTCAAATATCACACATACAGTGCATGTTTGTAATGTTTGATCATATGCGTAATCAATATTTCTTAAACGCGATCTTCTAGTAACAAGCACACGTCCAGGTTAACATGAATGAAAGTGCATAGTTGTGTATAATGTGCATCGAATGTGATCGATCAATGTTGCTGCAACATTGTTTGTAAACGATAAAGTAACATCTGTAGTATTGTATATATAAGTGATTTCAGAGCTGTCAATATTGTATGCGTCCCTTTAAAATCGCAATAATAATTCCGAACTTGCCGTCTGCCATCTGTAGTATTGTATATATAAGTGATTGCCGAGCTGTCAATATTGTATGCGTCCCTTTAAAATCGCAATAATAATTCCGAACTTCCCGTCTGCCATCTGTAGTATTGTGTATATAAGTGATTGCCGAGCTGTCAATATTGTATGCGTCCCTTTAAAATCGCAATAATAATTACGAACTTCCCGTCTGCCATCTGTAGTATTGTATATATAAGTGATTGCCGAGCAGTCAATATTGTATGCGTCCCTTTAAAATCGCACTAATACTGAATAACTTCCCGTCTGCCATCTGTAGTATTGTATATATAAGTGATTGCCGAGCTGTAAATATTGTATGCGTCCCTTTCAAATCGCAGTAATACTGAATAACTTCCGGCTGTCATCTGTAGTATTGTATATATAAGTGATTGCCGAGCTGTCAATATTGTATGCGTCCCATTCAAATCGCAATAATAATTCCGAACTTCCCATCTGCCATCTGTAGTATTGTGTATATAAGTGATTGCCGAGCTGTCAATATTGTATGCGTCCCATTCAAATCGCACTAATACTGAATAACTTCCGGCTGTCATCTGTAGTATTGTATATATAAGTGATTTGCGATCTGACAATATTTCTTAATTGTCCCATTGAAATCTCCCTAATAATGCTGTTCCAAACAGTTGTTTACGTATATGTTGTATTGTAGTATTGAGTGTTAAAGTTCCTAAAGGGGCGGTACAGTGGTGAATCTGTGATGTGTATGGTTGAATCTTGTAATGACGTCATGATATTATTAACCTGCCTATGTAGTTGTGAAATCCTCATTGTGTTGTTGTATTTGACTACATTGTTATTGTGTGCTGAATAAAATCTAAATGTGTGCTTTGTGGTTGCGTGATGGGTGATGCGTGTTATGTACATATACGTATATATTGTGATTGTGTCCCACATATGCTGACTTCTATATAGCGGTGTGGCATTGTTGTTCCTTCCCATAAAGTGACATCTGTAATCTGGTGTAATGATGTTCTTGTTGTACGTAATTCCTAATGGTTTCTGGTGATGGAATCATGATGTTAAAAGTACAGTAAAATCCATATGTTGTGTTTTGTGATTCCTCTAGAAAATGTAATGTGTTTTTCCCCCATCATTTGAATGCACATGTATGAGTGAATGTTAAAAGTAATGTATGTGCATCCATGAGTGATCATGTGTTAAGCCTATGTAGATATGCTGTTGCTGCAAGCATATGAGTTGAATAACTGAAATGCAATAATAAAGGTAAATGAGAGGTGTTTCCCATTGTGTAGTGTTTGTGAATCCAGAAATGTGTCTAGAATTTTATTTTAATTTTAAATGTAATTTTATTGAAATAATAATGTGTTACTAGTGATGTGGATTTGTAGTTGATGTAATCTAAAAGTGTGAAACAAATTTATGGTGTTGTGAATATTTAATAATTAAAAACCATAAGTCCACCATAGGGAAATAGTCATTTCTTAATCTATTTATCATCGCTAGGTCTAACGCATAAAATCATGTATTTTCTAGCGCTGGTATTTGGAGTTTTTCAGTCTACGCTATTTGCGTGCGTTAGGGAAATGAGGGTTTCGCGTGCACGAGCACGTCTTCCCAATAGAAGTCAATGGAGGCTCTAAAGATTTCTAATTTTTTTTTCTAAGACTGGTTTTCCTCGTAAAGTGAGTGACGTCATGAGCTTGTGTGAAAAAGTAACTAAATCGTGTTGTTTTTGTAATAAATAAAAATTTTGTGTATGTCATGTGGTGTATATTGTTTGTATGCATCGATGAGTGTATGTTTGTGATAATGTTATTAGTTAGATGTAGGTATATGAGGGTCTTTTCCCGTGTGTCAATGTAAGTCAATGGGAAAATGGATTTTTGTGGATTTATTTCAAACACCCGAGATCTCGCAACTTTAATCCTTTGTATTTTAACGAAAACAAAATAAATATGAAAAATAAAGATAGTGTAGTGTTTGTATGAGTGTAAGAGTACTTTGTGTAATATTTGTTTTGTGATTCGTGGATGTTTTTTTTGTCGGTATATGTTTACTACTGGGTCTGAGGTGGCGGTAGAAAGGTGAGCGTTAGGTGTATTTTGAGTTGCGGTAAATAAACTCTAAATACCGGAGTGCGTAAGAAACCAGCGTTAGGAGCCTCTAACGCTGGTTTTCACGGTTAACGCCGAACTCTAAATCTAGGCCTAAGAGTGGTAGGATAATCCTTGCAAAAGTCACATCAATTTACTCCGTGTCCCACTGCCATTTATTCATACACTCACTCCCCAGACAGTTATCCCTGGAACTTAATTCAATCTCCAGGATGGTACTCTTGGTACTTGCTTACCCTGTTCCGGATGTGGTTCTCCAATACTTGTCCTTTTTCGCTTAAGTGCTACGGTGTAGAGGGGCTCCGTATCCTTGCGGTCTGCAAACAGTTGCTTCTCCCTCTCACCCTTCTCAATGTCTCAGCAATCAATAATCAGTATGCGGCAATCTGGACTCCCGGGCACTCCAATTATGACACTTTTAGGGGGAGGAGTGTAACCTCTTAGCAGGGCAGTGTGGCAGACCGCTGTACGGAGGTGTGGATCAACTGGAAAATTATACACTGAAGAAGAAATGCAATCCACACCTTCCAGTTAGTAAAAAGCAAAATTTTATTGATATCCTTTTAAAACAACGAAGGAAGCTCCAATGCAATCCCAGAGTGGGCGCAGCACTTGGTTTACGCGTTTCGGCTGTCTAGCCGTAATCATAGCCTGTAGTGCTGTGCCTTACTCTCACTTTTAAGACCAAATGAGATGAGTCTATTGGCTCAAATACAAAACATAATTGAAACAATATACACTCACAATGTTAACCCTCTCTAGCCTACCTCTGACAAGAACATTTTTCATAAGTTAACTGCCAACTAGTGAATACGCTGCATAATACAATGTATATTATTATTTAGAAAATGTTGTATACATGCATACAAATGAACTGGATATTGAAAGAAAACATTGTTATTATACATATTTAATATATTACTAGCACACATAATGAATGCTGTCACTGAATACATGTTCTGTTGGCTCCTCAAAAACGTATTTACAAAATGGAACTCAGTATTCAAATAATTACAATATGTAAAATGCACAATGAACTGTGAGATAAAAGATGCAATCATCGAGTATAATACAAACAGTCAGAACACCTAATACCCTTGTCCACAACGCTGGTCAGATGGTCGTCCGCTGCAAGAAGTGAAAAATGCTTTTTCACTATTTTGCAGATTTTCTGGTATTAAGCACTAAACTCAGTCACAAAATGGACCCCTTTGAAATTATCTGTGTGTAATCCCTTCTGTTTGTTCACCAAAAGTGTATCCCTGGGCGTGGACTCCACAACTCTTCTGGCCCTAAGAATGTCATATTTGAGATACTTCCTGTCACTGAGCCTTTTGGTAAGCTCATTAGCTTCTCTTTCAAAATCAGAAGAATTGGAACAATTTATCTTGAATCTCGTAAATTGTCCCTTTTCTACTGCAAACCTTATCTTTTTAGGATGGCAACTGTTGTGCAAAAGGGTGTTCCCTGTTATGGGCTTACGGTATACACTGGTCGTTACTCTCTCTCCTTTTACTCCTTAAGAGTCAAATCCAGGAAATTAATCTCAACTGGGTTAGTTTCAAAAGTAACACATAGGCCCATGTCATTCGAATTCAAGTAATTAACAAAACTTTGTACATCATTATGATCTCCCGTCCAAATGAACAGGAGATCATCAATGTATCTGGACCGCATCTTTGGAGATAGTAGCCCATTCAAGGGTAACATCAAAATGTACAATAGATTCATTGATGATGCAGGCAGAGTTAGTAAGACCGTGCTATTACAGGGGGCATGGGCTAGCCCAGTCCATGATAATGCAGGCAGAGTGAGTGTAATCTTGATATCCTTTATGAATATTAAGATTACATTTTTGCTTTACTGCCCACTCAAAATATGTTATTGTGTTTGGGACTTTAATGTCCATTATTTTACATCTGACAATGTTAGATGTCAAATAATGGACATTAAAGTCCCATACACAAACACAAAGTGTTTTAGTGGGCAGTAAAGAAAAACTATAATCTTAAAGGGACAGTCTAGGCCAAAATAAACTTTCATGATTCAGATAGATCATGTAATTTGAAACAATTTTCCAATTTACTTTTATCACCAATTTTGCTTTGTTCTCGTGGTATTCTTAGTTGAAAGCTTAACCTAGGAGGTTCATATGCTAATTTCTTAGACCTTGAAGCCCACCTCTTTCAGATTGCATTTTAACAGTTTTTCACCACTAGAGGGTGTTAGTTCACGTATTTCATATAGATAACACTGTGCTTGTGCACGAGAAGTTATCTGGGAGCAGGCACTGATTGGCTTGACTGCAAGTCTGTCAAAAGAACTGAAAAAAGGGGCAGTTTGCAGAGGCTTAGATACAAGATAATCACAGAGGTTAAAAGTATATTAATATAACTGTGTTAGTTATGCAAAACTGGGGAATGGGTAATAAAGGGATTATCTATCTTTTAAAACAATAACAATTCTGGTGTAGACTGTCCCTTTAATATCCATATAAATAGATGGGAGCCTGTGTATGCTACTTACCTACCCTCTATAGACAGAAATATACAAGTTATGGGGGTACTTAGCTATGGACTGCTTAGTATTTGTGCATAGATCATGTTGATCAGCAGTTCTTGGATTCACTAACATTTCTAGTATGGAGGCAGTTACATTAGAGGTAAACCATAATATGTCTTATTTTACCTGCTGAGGGACACATGTTCAGCCTCATTTGATAAGGAGATTATTTCCTTACTGTCTTGTTGGTTTCTGCCACAAATCTTCTGTAGTGTAATCATCAATGTAAACTGGTAGGCTACAACTACTTAGGTCACACACAAAAAACATGTCATATAATGCATGTACACAAAAATTCATAGACATTCTCCATGGTACTTTCTTCAGCTTTTCCTGTTCTATTATCACCATAGAAACACATGAAACAGCCATTTAGTGTGTGTATATTTTAGTTTGTGTCTGTGTCATTTTATGTGTTAGTGTCTCTGTGCATCTGTGTTATTTTGTGCCCGTGTGAGTGTTCCTGTGTGTAATTTTCTGTGTTTGTGTGTGTGCACACATTTTAGTCACTTGGCCAAATCAGGGTGGGGGGCCCGATCAATAGCTTAGTCAGGGGCCCCAAAATTTCTAGTGGTGACCCTGCGGGAGTGGTCAGAGATTAAAGCTAAAATTAAACACACATACTCTATGTATGAGTCTGCAGCTCACATACAAAACACAATAGACTCCTTTAGCAAGGTGTGGTTTTATTGGATACTCCAGGGGGGCAACTTATGAATCCTATATATGTAAGTGGCAGTGAGTTAAGGTGTAATCATAGACGGTCAAATAAGGGGATATCCCCACAAAGAACTAGAGACAGAAGCTTACAATAGGATATATTAGTATGATAAGCTCTTTTGACTTATTTAGCTTGTGATTATAAAAAAACTGGGTGGATGACTCTGCATATAGTATGGTGACAAAGTTTACGTGTTTTGTTAGTTTTACGTAATTTTGTTACAACTCATTAGACAAACATGTTAGCTTTTTTGTGTGGGAATAACCGTCAGTGGAATGTTAGAAGCCATCAGTAGTACCACTCTCATATTAGCTGTAGTGGAAACTTGTGAAGTTATCTTTTCAGTCTGTATCTTAAGATGTATTCAGATTATATGCCTTTATTTCCAATGAGATTGTAAAATGTTTTTATCACTTGTATGTTGTTAAAATTCTCAATAAAAAATATTTAAAACGTAAGATCAAAGTAAAAGAACATTAGACTAAAACTGGATAATTTAATATAATCTTAAATTAAAGGGCATGCAGAAAAGTGTGTTAACCCTTTGCGGTAGATTTATGCAACTCTATAAAGTGTGGTTTCCCAAAACCCACACTGAAAAAATATATTAAGTATACACAATTAGAGTGCGCTAAAACAGCTCTACCTATAAAGTAATAGCACTATATAGAATATAAATATAAATAAAAATATGCTATAAAATGTGTTATATTTCAAACAATACAAAATATAAAATATTAACAAATTTAATAAATCTATAATTAAATTTTATTATTTATTACATAAAATTGAACAGTTGTATATAAGGTGCACCTTATTCAATATATATTACAATCAAATATTTAAAATCACTAAGAAATCTCAATTGACCAAAGATATCTCCCCAATACTTCTTACTCAGTATTTGATAAAATGGCTTTGTTGCAAAAAGATATATGCTGGCTTTGTTGCAAATATTTATACTGAGAAGTGTAACAAAATCCGTTGTCAACAAAAATGTCCTCTGATACAATATATCATTTAGACCGTTAGAAGACTTTCCAATAAAAACAATGAAAAAGCAGTTTGTTATTTTTGGGGTACCCCTTATTGGAGACAATTACTATTCAGAGTCAATTGTTAGGTGGCGGTGTATCCTCTATTTGCATAGATATATATAAGCAGTTTTTGTTTTTTGAATCCCAAGTTGGAAGTTTTAACAGCACTCACCAGAATCCGAAAGGCTTGAAATAGTGTTACCTTTCCCCGGATCAGCTTTTTCTTTGCGGCGTCTGTCTGGCGTTTCAAGGTGAACCGTTACTTTAGTCCTCACGTGACCTTTTTGCCGCACCAATAGCCTTACCAGGTTGCCGGTGTAAGTGGTTTCAAAAAACTTCCTTATCTTTCCATATATATTTTATTCGTAGTGAGTCTACAATCAACTACAAATGCTACCAGGAGCACAAGTAATTTGTTAGCACAATGTCCGCTTATTCTTATTGTGGAATTCCGCTCCCCACAGAGAATGCAGTACACAGGAGTAAGCAGGAGAAAGTTCCGTTACCGAAGCTGGCCAGCCCAACGGATTTTGTCCAATACCATCTACGCGTTTCAGCAAATGTGCCCTTTTCAAGATGAACTGCATCCTGTCGGGGAGTCTTTTATGCCGGGATCCTTAAAGGGAAAAGTTTTTTTCATTTTCTTAAAGGGACTGCTCGTATCTTATGTTTCAAATGTCTTGCTTTTAGTTATCTTTGGTGGTTATATTAAATACATCCTTTTGGTGGAGATATCTCAGTAATGGTGTATTAATATGTGTATACAGATAGATAAAATATGCTATCAAAATAAAAGTTAATTATTTCATACATGTTAATATTTGCCATTTTAGTGCTATGATACATCTTTTTATTTTGTATACTTAATACTAAATATGGAGGTAAAATGCAATCAATGTATTATAAAAACATAATATAATAAAATAATATAATAAAAAGGCATTTCATAAGAAGACTATCATATATAGAAATGGAATTTATAAAAATATAAAATTGAATATATAAGAAATGGAATTAATAAAAGGGGGATTCTATAAAATTGGATATATAAAATGGAATATATAAAGGAGGTATATTAAAGAAACTAACATTAATATAAGAATTATAGAATGATTTATAAAAATGGATGATTTATAAAAATGGATTAAGGTCTAGCTCTGCATTTAAGCCTAGGGGGGTCAAGGTTTTAAAACTAAAAATTAATTCAGCTTCTGTTCTTAAAAGTTTTCTATTTATGTCTCCCCCCCGCCAGTCTGGTTTGATTTTCTTCAGGCCCCAGTATTTTAAGCCTTTTGGATTTTGGTTATGTTTTTCTTTAAAATGTTTAGAGAGCAGATGTTTCTCATATCCATGCTCAATATTGAGGATATGCTCTCTAATTCTATCCCTCAACATACGTGAGGTTTCCCCCAAATACTGCTTATGACAAGGACATTCAATTAAATACACTATATTTTTATCAGAACATTTTATTATATCTCTGATTTTAAAATCTTTTTGGGTAACAGTTGATTTTACACTTGTTTTTTTATTACTGTATTTACATGCTTTACACGATAAGCAGGGAAAAAATCCTTCTATTTTTTGTCTTTCTAAGTCTACATCAATAGGATTCATTTTACGGGGTTTAAAAGTGCTGGGTGCAAGAATATTTTTCAGGTTTCTTGTTTTTTTAAAAACTATTTTTGGTTTATCTGTTAACACTTCACCAATATAGGGATCTCTTTGCAGTAAATGCCAATGTTTGTTTAAAACTCCTCTTAATTTATTATGGTTGATGTTATAATCTGTAATAAATGGTATATTTAAAAATTCCTCATTCTGATCTTTCCTCTTTTTATATTGTAATAATTCATGTTGTGTTTTTTCTCTAGCTTCAATTTTTGCTTCATTTATAAGTTTCTCTTTATAGCCTCTCTTTTTAAATTTATTTTCCAAATATGTAGCCTGTCTTTCAAAATCCTCTTGTCTGGTACAATTTTTCTTGATTCGTAAGAATTGATTTTTTGGAATATTTTCCAGCCATTTCTTATAATGGCAACTGGTATTATGGATATAACCATTTGAATCTACCTTTTTAAAATGAGTTTTTGTAATAATCTCGTTATTTTGGATTTCTATATCTAGGTCTAAAAAACTAATTGCATTAGTACTAATTTCATAGGTTAATTTGATATCAAAATCATTAGTATTAAAATCTTCTAAAAACATATCTAAAATTTCTCTATCCCCCTTCCAAATTAAGATTATATCATCTATGAAACGACGATAGAGCACCAAGTTCGCCTCCCAGTGGGATCCATGGATAAGAATCTCTTCCAGGTATCCCATAAAAAGATTGGCATAACTGGGGGCGAACTTGGTGCCCATCGCCGTTCCCTTTATTTGCAGATAAAATTGATTATTAAAATTAAAATAATTATTATTTAAAATAAAAGAAATACTATCCAGTAAAAATTGTATTTGTTCCAGGGGCATATCACTTCTTTTATTTAAAAAATATTCAACTGCCTGGAGGCCTAAATGGTGTCTGATGTTGGTGTATAACGAACACACATCACAGGTTACAAGAATAAAATCTTTCTCCCACTTTATATTTTTTAAAATTTTTAATAGTTCAGTAGAATCTTTTAGATAAGATGGGAGACAAGTTACATAATCTTGTAGATATTTATCCACGCATTCTGATAAATTAGATTAAATGGATTCAATCCCAGAAATTATAGGCCTTCCCGGGGGATTTGTAAGGGATTTGTGGATTTTGGGAAGGTAGTAAAAAATTGGGATTCTAGGGTGTTCAATATTTAAAAAGCCATATTCCTTTCCATTTATAATTCCTATGTTGTGTGCTTTATCCAGTAGTTTTATCAATTCTTTATTTAATTTCAATGTTGGATTGATTTTAATTTTCTTATATGTTTCTACATCGTCTAATAACCTATTAGCCTCTTTTAAATAATCATTAGTATCTAATAAAACAATCCCCCCCCCCCCTTGTCCGCTTGCTTTATGGTAATTGATGAATTGTTTTGTAGATTTTTTAAAACTTCATTTTCTTTTTTTGTTAGGTTATATTTTATTTTATCTAAATTCAGATTTTCTATGTCCTTTTTTAGTGCCCTTTCAAACATTTCTATATTTCTACCTTTTTCTGAGGATGGAAAAAATTGTGATTTAGGCTTTAGATTGGTATGATGAAAGCCTCTATTATCATTTGTTATTTCACGTTCGACAGGATTTTTTATAAAATATCTTTTCAGGGTGACATTTCTAATAAAACTATTTACATTTATTAAAGTGTTGAATTTGTTCAATTTATTTGATGGTGCGAATGTCAGACCTTTTTGCAATACTTTATATTGGTTTTCACTTAGTTTTAAGGAACTCAAATTGAAAATCCCTTGTTTGTCTATCGCATTCTTCTCATTTTCTCTCTTTCCTCCTCTTCCTCTGGTTCCTCTCTTTCTCTTTTTTTCTGTTTCATTCTTTCTGTTTCTCGTTTGTCCTCGCCTAAAAAAGAGACTGAAGTACCTTGTTGAGGACTATCTACATTTGTTCTTAGATCTAAATCTCTTAGGGGTTCATATCTATTATGATTAGTCCAATTTTGTTCAGGTTGTCTCCAATCATCTTTATTAACTCTCCAGTTTTGTCTGGTAGAGTTGGACCTATTATAATTATAGCTATCTCTTTGGTATGTGGAATGACCATAATTGTCACTTTTTCTATCTCTATAATTATTTCCTCGATAGGCTGGAAAGTTGTAATTATCAAAATTTCTCTCTCTATTACCATTGTTTTTCTCTCTGTTCCAACTATTATTGTGTTGGTAATTATAATTTGATTTTGGAAATTCACCTGAGGGCCTTGAATTAGAAAAAGGACCTTTTTGATTATATTCATAGTTGGTATTATCATCCCTCAAATTAGCTCTATTTGTATTAGAATTAAATTTGATATTCTTTTTATTATTCTTTTTAGAGAAGATCCTCCATTGCTGATCATTTTCTTGTTTTGGTTTGTCTGTCTCTGATTCAGATGATTGAATGTCACTAATTGTATCTTTATCTTTAGTGTTTTTTTTTTTTTTTTCCAAAGAGTTTTTTATTGAGGTTATGCCAGTGAGTACAATATGTATAAAATACCATACAACATAAGAGAAAATACAACATCAGTGTCACATTTACAATAGTTATTCTTATACATGAAATAACAATGTGGTAGAAAGCTAGGTATATATCAAGAACCTCTATTTTATTTTTTATTGCTTATATTCTTCAATTATTTCCTCAAGAGCGCAAGCGGCCACATTTGGACCAGTAAAAGCAAATGTTATCTAGAGGAAAGATAGCGAATGTATTGGACACTTATGGTCCAATACATATAATGTAAAGAGTAACTTATCAACTGAAATTTTTATTTTCAAAAATATAAGGGGGGGGTAGAAAATTCAGCGGGTAAGCACCGCTTGTCAAATATAGGGTAGTATGGGGGGGGGGCGGAGCCATAGGTAAGGGTTACAGAAGAAATATAATGGGACCTTCAAGATGAGGGAAGGTTGGAGGTATAAAACATAAAGGGTCCCTCTCTATTAGAGGGGTAAAACTAAATAACATATCTGTTATTAAATTATTTAGTGGGTGATATTATTAGGAGAGAAATATTTCCCGTTAATTTTGCCCTGAGCATTTAAAGATAGAGCTCTAAGGTTATGGGAAGGGTTACAAAGTAGATAACTCCCACATCGTGAGTTCCAAATGTTTAGAGGAATGGACAGCTACTGCCGGAGTGTTATATAACTAACTTAATGGCGTAAAAATTAGCCAAAATATATTAGTTAAAGTTCACCTAACTCTGTAGTGGTGGTGATTCTATAGTGTATACCGCCTATAAATGAGGTATCATGTAGCTTGTATGTATAAGGTACTAGATGATCAAAAATGCTGCTATAGCACTACATAGTTAAATAACCTACAAACCTGTAAATTTACATATTCCCTAATAGTGAGATATCTAGAAGCTAGGTTGGAGCCCATACTAAACATATATAGGAAAGTATATCTAGTGAAAAGCAGAGAAGGTGCCTTAATACCGCAATAGGTGAAATATATCTATGGGTCCAATCTGAGATATATTGACTCTCTCAGGTATACAGAGGAGCAAGTTAACATTAGTTATTATCTACAAAAAATTTCACCCCATCTAGCCTCAAACATTGCCTCAGGGGAGAATGTGTACTAAAGGGAATAGCTTCTCTGTTTATAGATGTAGTGCAATATATAGTTAGGTTATGAAGTCCTGGGGCTTAATTGGGAACACACTCATCTTAAGTGAAAGTGGTGTAATTCTTAAATCCGGTGTTATAAAAAATAACAGATGGGATGATATACCCATATGTCATATAGGTATAGAATTCAGATGCTAAGCTAACTCATCCAATATGATAGATGTACAATACCCAAAGCTGGAGCTGGAACACATCGCCTACAGAA
This sequence comes from Bombina bombina, assembly GCF_027579735.1. Lineage (NCBI taxonomy): Eukaryota > Metazoa > Chordata > Amphibia > Anura > Bombinatoridae > Bombina > Bombina bombina. Next base: position 516,590,622 of record NC_069499.1, on the reverse strand, counting down.
AATCTATGAGTGAGTACTGTTATGCAAAGTGTTACCTTACAGCACACAACATATGAACTTCGGTGATACGATAATTTTTATATATCTCATTAAACAACATCTAGTTGGTTTATATAAATGCCCCTCAATTCAGGACTGGTAATAGTATGGATATGCACAAAAATCATTGCATCTAAGATCAGTTTAGTGCAAATATAAACTTAATGAGCTAAACATAAGGTAAAAGTTTAGGTCGATGGTGTCTATATGTAAAAGGGTATAAAAGGAACCTAGGAAATATGCACAGTGCAGTCTGTAATATTGGCTAAACATCATATACTCATTGACTTCAGAAGTCCATTAAAAAGACATTGAATTATAATATCTCTGACGCAAGGTAGCGCCTGTTATAGCTGTCTCATGCGAACAGAGGGTGCCCCTGCTAAGTCATATCAAACAATAATGATCTGTGCTGTACTGCTAGAGAAGCCAGCAGAAAACATTGAGGCAGCTAGTAACCGTAATCTAACTGGGACTGATATCATCAGCATAAACCTATGTAGTTTTGACCAATGCATGCAACTTAACAGCAATAATATACCTACAGTCAAATTTATATAGAGTGCACCAACTTGCCAGCGCTTAGTAGAATTAGAGGAGCATAGGATATTCACCAAATATGTTCGTCTTACCATGCTTCTGTTACTCGAATTTTCCTATAACCCCAAGAGACAGTGTTATGTGTATATAGAGGAGGGGGGGGGGGAACAAGAGTTAGCGTGGCACATTACAACGTATTCTTCTAATCACATGTTCTGGATTAAACATAGGGCAACTTATTAATAACTTGACTTTACTCCCTGTAGGGCCATATACAGAGCGCAATAAAAACATGTACCCCATAGTAATGAGAAATAGAGCTCTAAACTATGGCAGTCGTGGGAGAGATATATCCACTAGGCAGTGTCCCCATGTAGGTACAAAAAGTAGTGGTATCCTGCAAGATCATCAGTGTATTAAGAGAAAAAGCATAGGTTAACATTAAACAGTTAATGCAGTATAACAGTTTACATTGCAGACAGCTTCAGGCACATTAGAACTAATGCTAGTGGAGAGAGAAAATGTAAAAATTAAGTAACGTCATATCAGTAGATTTAACAGTGATAAACAAGGTATCCGACCCTGTACAAACATTTTCCCAAAGTTGAGGGGCATTTGTCCCACCTCAACTCTGATATGGGATGGGAGAGTCAGGTTAGTGATCAGATGAGCAATTTCAGAGAGTGTGTTTATATTTGACAAAACGTTCCTGGCTATCACATCTCTCTAAGAGAAATGCCTCAAGTTGCTAGCCGACTCCTCTTCTATGGCTGGTAGGGGACTCATTACAAAGTCTCAGGTCAGCAACAGCGCTGATGAAATAAACTGCAGATCGGTAAACTCTAGGTCGATAAAGTTCTGGGAACAATAGTCCTGCAATGGCTTTAATTGTCCTCCACTGCGCTGCAAAGTACATTCTTACTAGCCCACACCGCATTTGTCAGGCTTGCTCCGCAGTGCATGTGCTAGCTTCCGGCTGATAACCATAGTGGTGACCCATACCGGACAAGGTAAGGCATCCACTCTAGTGCAGGTCATCAAGGCTGTAGATAGATAACTTAGCGCTGGCACGGTAGGGCAAGAGGAGTTGGGTTTCACCCACAGCACCACGATCGCTTTCTTGTAGTAGGGGAAGCATAAGCTTGAGGCCGCCCGTAATTCACAATAGGTGGTTGAATCAATGTCGACAGTGAGCCCTTCTTCTCGCTCAGTCGGACGGGTGCAGGGCGGCACTCGCCGACAATCCTCCTCACTCTGCGGGTTTAAAGCATGTAACCCAGCAAATAGGCTTACATCTAGTATCTCCGCAGGATCTGACAGCATTATGTCCCGTCCAGCTTCAGCTTGTTCAGACAGTGAGGTTGGCTGACAACTCTCGCTGCCTAGAGTAGTTAGCGTTGCAAAACGAAAGAGGTGGATATCTTGCAGTAAGTCTGCATGGTGAAAGTCCATAGCTCGCTCCAATGCACAAAGTGCCTCCATGATGTCCGCCGCCATCTTGAGCGGAAAGACAGCGTGTGTCTGAGGGTTTATTTTTTTATCTGCCTGCAGGTCTTCAGTAATACAGCAAATTTCCTCCTTTTCACGGACAATGTCCTCAGGGTCAGCTCAGCAGTGCTGACATTTCAACCCCAGATCGAAATTTGGGCAATCAGCCTCCATTATAAGAATTTAGATCCGGGAGCTCTACCAGGTTATGTCTAGCTGCTTCGGCAGTTGGCTCCGCCCCCTATCTTTAGTGTTTTTATAATCTATCATATCTCTATTCATTTTTCTAAGTTTGATCTCAATTGTTTCTTTTTTGATATTTTTCAAGTTATTTATAATGTTAGTCTGGATATTTTTGTATTCAGTCTCTGTATTCCAAGGGGATAATTCATTACTAAGATGTTCAATCTTTTCTCCAAATTCCCTTAGACTAATGTTTCTAGATTTTACAATTATTTTCATTAAGTTAATAGAGGCGACACTTAGGGTTTCAAACCATTCTTTTTGTAAATGGTCTTGTAATTGGAAAGTACAATCTTTTAATAGTCTCAAGCCTCTGGGTACAATGTTTAAATTAATATATTTCTGTAAAAAGCTAACTTCCAGCTTTTGCTTCATCTCTTTTACTAATACTTTTTCTAGACTTTCACACATTTCTGAAACATTCCCTAATGGGGTTTGTGTCAAAGATTCAGTTGAATCCTCCAATCTTTCAATTTCAGAAAAAAGATCTAATCTAACTTTAAAAACATCCATGATTTAAAGGGTTAATGGGAAAAAAGTAAGTATGCAGAAAAGTGTGTTAACCCTTTGCGGTAGATTTATGCAACTCTATAAAGTGTGGTTTCCCAAAACCCACACTGAAAAAATATATTAAGTATACACAATTAGAGTGCGCTAAAACAGCTCTACCTATAAAGTAATAGCACTATATAGAATATAAATATAAATAAAAATATGCTATAAAATGTGTTATATTTCAAACAATACAAAATATAAAATATTAACAAATTTAATAAATCTATAATTAAATTTTATTATTTATTACATAAAATTGAACAGTTGTATATAAGGTGCACCTTATTCAATATATATTACAATCAAATATTTAAAATCACTAAGAAATCTCAATTGACCAAAGATATCTCCCCAATACTTCTTACTCAGTATTTGATAAAATGGCTTTGTTGCAAAAAGATATATGCTGGCTTTGTTGCAAATATTTATACTGAGAAGTGTAACAAAATCCGTTGTCAACAAAAATGTCCTCTGATACAATATATCATTTAGACCGTTAGAAGACTTTCTTGTGACTTTATATTGTAATAACATGAATTATTACAATATAAAAAGAGGAAAGATCAGAATGAGGAATTTTTAAATATACCATTTATTACAGATTATAACATCAACCATAATAAATTAAGAGGAGTTTTAAACAAACATTGGCATTTACTGCAAAGAGATCCCTATATTGGTGAAGTGTTAACAGATAAACCAAAAATAGTTTTTAAAAAAACAAGAAACCTGAAAAATATTCTTGCACCCAGCACTTTTAAACCCCGTAAAATGAATCCTATTGATGTAGACTTAGAAAGACAAAAAATAGAAGGATTTTTTCCCTGCTTATCGTGTAAAGCATGTAAATACAGTAATAAAAAAACAAGTGTAAAATCAACTGTTACCCAAAAAGATTTTAAAATCAGAGATATAATAAAATGTTCTGATAAAAATATAGTGTATTTAATTGAATGTCCTTGTCATAAGCAGTATTTGGGGGAAACCTCACGTATGTTGAGGGATAGAATTAGAGAGCATATCCTCAATATTGAGCATGGATATGAGAAACATCTGCTCTCTAAACATTTTAAAGAAAAACATAACCAAAATCCAAAAGGCTTAAAATACTGGGGCCTGAAGAAAATCAAACCAGACTGGCGGGGGGGAGACATAAATAGAAAACTTTTAAGAACAGAAGCTGAATTAATTTTTAGTTTTAAAACCTTGACCCCCCTAGGCTTAAATGCAGAGCTAGACCTTAATCCATTTTTATAAATCATCCATTTTTATAAATCATTCTATAATTCTTATATTAATGTTAGTTTCTTTAATATACCTCCTTTATATATTCCATTTTATATATCCAATTTTATAGAATCCCCCTTTTATTAATTCCATTTCTTATATATTCAATTTTATATTTTTATAAATTCCATTTCTATATATGATAGTCTTCTTATGAAATGCCTTTTTATTATATTATTTTATTATATTATGTTTTTATAATACATTGATTGCATTTTACCTCCATATTTAGTATTAAGTATACAAAATAAAAAGATGTATCATAGCACTAAAATGGCAAATATTAACATGTATGAAATAATTAACTTTTATTTTGATAGCATATTTTATCTATCTGTATACACATATTAATACACCATTACTGAGATATCTCCACCAAAAGGATGTATTTAATATAACCACCAAAGATAACTAAAAGCAAGACATTTGAAACATAAGATACGAGCAGTCCCTTTAAGAAAATGAAAAAAACTTTTCCCTTTAAGGATCCCGGCATAAAAGACTCCCCGACAGGATGCAGTTCATCTTGAAAAAGGCACATTTGCTGAAACGCGTAGATGGTATTGGACAAAATCCGTTGGGCTGGCCAGCTTCGGTAACGGAACTTTCTCCTGCTTACTCCTGTGTACTGCATTCTCTGTGGGGAGCGGAATTCCACAATAAGAATAAGCGGACATTGTGCTAACAAATTACTTGTGCTCCTGGTAGCATTTGTAGTTGATTGTAGACTCACTACGAATAAAATATATATGGAAAGATAAGGAAGTTTTTTGAAACCACTTACACCGGCAACCTGGTAAGGCTATTGGTGCGGCAAAAAGGTCACGTGAGGACTAAAGTAACGGTTCACCTTGAAACGCCAGACAGACGCCGCAAAGAAAAAGCTGATCCGGGGAAAGGTAACACTATTTCAAGCCTTTCGGATTCTGGTGAGTGCTGTTAAAACTTCCAACTTGGGATTCAAAAAACAAAAACTGCTTATATATATCTATGCAAATAGAGGATACACCGCCACCTAACAATTGACTCTGAATAGTAATTGTCTCCAATAAGGGGTACCCCAAAAATAACAAACTGCTTTTTCATTGTTTTTATTGGAAAGTCTTCTAACGGTCTAAATGATATATTGTATCAGAGGACATTTTTGTTGACAACGGATTTTGTTACACTTCTCAGTATAAATATTTGCAACAAAGCCAGCATATATCTTTTTGCAACAAAGCCATTTTATCAAATACTGAGTAAGAAGTATTGGGGAGATATCTTTGGTCAATTGAGATTTCTTAGTGATTTTAAATATTTGATTGTAATATATATTGAATAAGGTGCACCTTATATACAACTGTTCAATTTTATGTAATAAATAATAAAATTTAATTATAGATTTATTAAATTTGTTAATATTTTATATTTTGTATTGTTTGAAATATAACACATTTTATAGCATATTTTTATTTATATTTATATTCTATATAGTGCTATTACTTTATAGGTAGAGCTGTTTTAGCGCACTCTAATTGTGTATACTTAAATTAAAGGGGCAATAAAAACTTTGAAAGCATAACATAAGAGATAACGTTACAAAAATGAATATTCTTTTGTTTCCTTATCCCGATGTTAAACTGTATTAAGCTGTATCTTTTTGCCACTTGAAAGCCCAGCAATGTCTCATCATTGTACCATCAGTAAACTCAGTCAAGTCTATGGGGTCAATTTATTAAATGCCGGGCGGACATGATTCGCTGTATCGAATCATGTCCGCCCGGCATCGCTAAATGCTGACAGCATACACTGTTGGCATTTAACATTGCACAAGTATTTCACAAGAAATGCTTGTGCAATGCTGCCCCCTGCACATTCACAGCCAATCGGCTGATAGCAGGGACTGTCAATCATCCCGATCGCATCTGATTGGGATGATTGCAGTCCGCCACCTTACAACTGCTGCTTCTCAACTTTTTTTTTTCTTCAGCGAGCCGGAAACTTTGTGCATCCATTGCTTATTAAATCTTCCCCTAATTCTGCAAATATAGAAACCCTTTTTCAAATCAACTTGTTTCCACCTGAATGGATATTGAAGCCTCATGCTGTTTTCACTTGCAACCTCACTCACCTGTAAGCAAGCCCAATCAACATCCATTTATTTTTCAAATGAAAGTCCAATCAAGCCTCAAGGTTTTGCCTTCTGCATGCCCCATCAAGCCTCAATCTGTTGCCTTGTGAATGCCCAGTCAAGCCTTAATCTGCTGCCTTGTGAATGCCCAGTCAAGCCTGAATCTGCTGCTTTCTGAATGCCCCATCAAGCCTGAATCTGCTGCCTTGTGAATGCCCAGTCAAGCCTGAATCTGCTGCCTTGTGAATGCCCAGTCAAGCCTCAATCAGCTGCTTTCTGAATGTCCCATCAAGCCTGAATCTGCTGCTTAGTGAATGTCCAGTCAAGCCTGAATCTGCTGCCTTTTTAATGCCCAGTCAAGCCTCAATCTGCTACCTTGTAAATGCCCAGTCAAGCTTCAATCTTCTGCCTTGTGAATGCCCAGTCAAGCCTCAATCTGCTGCCTTGTGAATGCCCAGTAAAGCTTTAATCTGCTGCCTTCTGAATGTCCAGTCAAGCCTGAATCTGCTGCCTTTTGAATGCCCAATAAAGACTCAATCTGCTGCCTTCTGAATGTCCAGTCAAGCCTCATGCTGTTGCCTTGCGAATGCGCAGTCAAGCCTTCATCTACTGCCTTGTGAATGTCCAGTCAAGCCTTAGGCCCCTATTTAACAAAGGTCTGTCGGACTTGATCTGACAGTGTGGATGCCACCCCCTGCAGATTCGCGGCCAATCAGCCACCAGCAGTGGTTGTCAATTAACCCAATCGTACTTGATCGGGTTAAATTGCGGCGATGTCTGTCCGCCTGCTCAGAGCAGGCGGACAGGTTATGGAGCAGCAGTCTTTAGACCGCTGCTTCATAACTGGTGTTTCCGGTGAGTCTGCAGGTTCGCCAGAAACACAGGCCCTCAAGCTCCATCCGGTGCTTGATAAATGGGCCTCATAATCTGCTGCTTTAAGAATGTCCAGTAATGCCTCAATCTGCTGCTTTCTGAATTCCCAGTAAATCCTTAATCTGCTTCCTTCTGAATGCTTCATCAAGGTTCAAGGTTTTACCTTGTGAATGTACAGTCAAGTCTCAATCTGCTGCTTTCTGAATGCCCAGTCAAGCCTAAATTTTTGCCACCTGAATGCCAATTTAAGCCACATGCTGGTGTTTGCTACCTGTGATTTAGATGACAATACTTTTACAGAGAAAAGGCCTACAAAGAATATTTTAGATTCAATGAAGGAAAGAAAACCTGCCCTGCAGACCACATAGAAGAGGAAAGTAATCCATATATATGTAACAGATGTCTAAAAATATAAATGTTTTGGAAACATAGGCTTCAGAGAGCATATCTGTTTTTAAACTTAGTTATAATGGAAAAACAGTTTTCAACCTTTTGAATGATGCAATCTTCTGCCTTCTGAATGCTCAATCAAATCTCAAGCTGCTGCCTTCTGAATGCACAGTCAAGCCTCCCTCTGCTGCTCTGTGAGTGTCCAGTCAAGCCTCATGTTGTTGCCTTCTGAATGCCCAGTCAAGCCTCAATCTGTTACCTTTTGAATGCCTAGTAAAGCCTGATAATATTGCCTTCAGAATGTTCAGTCAAGCCTCAAGGTTTTGCCTTCAGAATTCCCCATCAAGTCTCATGTTGTTGCCTTCTGAATGCCTAATCAAGCCTCAATCTGCTGAATTCTGCATGCCTACTCATGCTTCAATCTGCTGCCTTCTGAATGCCTAGTAAAGCCTCAAGAGTTTGATTTCTGAATGCACAGCAAAGGCTCAATCTGCTGCCTTCTGAATGCCCAGGCAAGCCTCAATCTGCTGCCTTGTGAATGCCTAGTCAAGCATCATGCTGTTGCGCTCTGAATGCCCAGCCAAGCCTCACGTTATTGCTTTGTGTATGCCCAGTTAAGCCTAGAGGCTTGATTTGGCATTCAGAAGGCAACACCATGAGGCTTGACTGGGCATTCGGAAGGCAACAACATGAGGCTTGAATCAGCCAATAGGAATTAGAGCTGCTAAAATCCTATTGGCTGTTCAAATCAGCCAATAGGATTTAAGCAGCTCTCATTCTATTGAATTATTCATCATTCAATAGAATGAGAGCTGCTTAAATCCTATTGGCTGATTTGAGCAGCCAATAGGATTTTAGTAGCTCTAATTTCTATTGGCTGATTCAAAATTTTCAGCCAATAGGAATGCAAGGGACGCCATCTTGAATCACGTACCTTGCATTGAAGATTCAGTGTACGGTGGCAACTATATGAAGAGGATGCTCCACGCCGGATGTCTTCAGGATGGACCCGCTCTGCGCCAACGGGCTCAAGATATAAGAAGCCGCCTGGATAAAGATTGAAGAGGCCTTCTGGATGAGGACTTCGCCGTCTGGATAAAGATTGAAGAGGCCGCCTGGATGAAGACTTCTCACCGCCTGGATGAGGACTTCGCCGCCTGAATGAAGATCGTTCAAGCGGGACTTCAAAAACTGTAAGTGGATCGTCGGGGTTAGTGTTTTTTTTAAAGTTTTTTTTTGGGTGGTTTTATTTTTTAGATTAGGATTTGGGGAGCAAAATAGCTAAATGCCCTTTTAAGGACAATGCCCATACAAATGCCCTTTTTAGGGCAATGAGTTGCTTAGGTTTTTTAGATAGTTTTTTTTATTTTCTGGGTCTGGGGGGGTGCGAGTTTGTAATGTTAGTGGGTTTTTGTATTTTTTTTCAACTAAAAGAGCTGTTTAATTTAGGGCAATGCCCTACAAAAGGCCCTTTTTAAGGGCTATTGGTAGTTTATTCTAGATTAGGTTTTTTATTTTGGGGTGTTTTTTTTTTTTAAATGGGTATTAGAATAGGAATACATTTTTTTATTTTTGATAATTTGTTTGTTATTTTGTGTAATGTATTTTTTTTTTCGTTTTGGGGTGGGTTTTTATTTTTAGATTAGGGCTTGCGCAGCAAAAGAGCTAAACGCCCTTTTAAGGGGAATGCCCATATAAATGCCCTTTTCAGGCCAATGGGTAGAGTAGGTTTTACTTTATTTTTATTTTGTGGGTTTGGGGGGGGTGGGGTTTTGAATACCGTTAGGGGTGTTTGTTTTCTTTTGTAGCAAAAGAGCTGTTAACTTTAGGGCAATGCCCTACAAAAGGCCCTTTTAATCTATTCTAGATTAGCCTTTTTTATTTTGGGGTGTTTTTTTTTTAAAGGGTATTAGAATAGGAATCATTTTTATTTTTTTGGATAATTTCGTTTATTATTTTTTGTAATGGTAGGTTTTTTATTTTTTGTAATTGTAGGTTTTTCTATTTTTTGTAATTTTAGGTTTTAGTGTAAGGCAGGTTAGGTTTTATTTCACAGGTAAGTTTATATTTATTTTAACTAGGTGGTAGTTAATAACTATTTACTAACTAGTCAACCTAGTTAAAATAAATATAAACTTACCTGTGAAATTAAAATAAAACCTATTGTTAAATGGAGATTATAAACTTCTGACGAAGATCCTGGCGGATAGGTTAGCAACGGTTTTGCCACATATAGTTCATGCCGACCAAACTGGCTTCGTAAAGGGAAGGTCATCAGTGTTGAATATTAGGAGGACTCTTGGTGTGGTGGCCCATTACTGGTATAACGCACATGCACAATCCCCCTCTCAGCTACCGGATGCTTGCCTTTTGGCGCTTGACGCCGAAAAGGCGTTTGATCGGATCGAATGGGACCATCTACATACTTCATTATCTCACTTTGGTATCCGGGGTAACTTTTCTAACTTCCTACAGCAATTGTACACGGCCCCTAAAGCATCTCTTATAATCAATGGAGGGCTTTCTCCCTCTTTCACGCTGCAGAGAGGTACGAGACAGGGGTGTCCCCTTTCTCCTCTCCTCTTTGATCTGGCCATTGAGCCCCTAGCATCCTATATCAGACAGCACTGTACAGGTCTGAACATACATGGTCGACAGCTGCATTTATCCTTATATGCTGACGATCTGTTACTCTTCGTAGATAACCCCGGTGCCAATTTACACCCTCTTTTGGATATTATTGAGAATTTTGGCAAGTTTTCAGGGTACAAGATCAATATCGACAAATCAGAAGTCACATGGTTACAAAACTCTCGTAACACAAATCTGGCGGAAAGTGGTCTTACAATCACTGAAGGCTGCTTTAAATATTTGGGCATTCATATACATGTTAATCCCCATAAACTGTATTCTCTTAATCTTAGTGGGATTGTAAGTGATATTAAACAAATGTTGCTGAGTTGGATGAAGCTCCCCCTTTCTCTTTCGGGCAGGGTGCATCTTTTTAAGATGGTCGCTCTGCCTAAGCTTCTCTATCCCTTACAGATGTTGCCCCTTCTTCTCACCCAACAAGACATCGCCTCCTTGCAGACTTCCATTGGCAATTTTATTTGGCAGGGTAAGAAACACAGGATAGGTAGGACACCTTTATCAATGCCGGTAGGTTGGGGTGGGCTCCGTCTCCCCAATATTTTGTGGTATAATTGGGCAGCCCTTTCCAGATTTGTACTGGACTGGCTGGTAGGGAATGACTTCTACACCGTCCCTGATCTAGAGTCCATATTCATTAAACCACTACACTTGGCATTCTTGCCTCATGCGGATCTTAAATCATTACCCATGTTTGTACAAAACCATGTCCTGTTCAGGGACCCCTTGAGAGCCTGGGCCAAGATTTGTAGACTCTGGGGATTGCAGAAATCCACTAGTAAATATCTTCCAATACAAGGTAATCTCAACTTCCTTCCTGGATACACTACACAGGCATTTCAGACGTGGCAAGACTTAAAACTCACCAGACTTTATCAACTACTGCATCCTCTGACCTTTGACATAATACCCTTTCAAGACTTACGGGTGAGTTTTGACCTCCCGAGCACTCACAGGTTTGCGTACTTCCAATGCGGACATTATATCTCCACTCTAATTTCAGGAGGATTGTTGTCTAAGGAACCCTCCAATATAGATCTACTCTGTGCCTTGGCAAAGTTGGGACCTTACAGACTTTCACACACATACAATCTGTTGCTTCGACATTTTGAGGACCCCACTTTGCGTGGGATCGTTTCGAAATGGTCACATTTTGAAGACTTAGAGGTAGACACTACGCTGATCACTTTGAGCTTTGAGAGAGCAATTCAAGGTACTATCTCTGCAAAACTGAGAGAATCGCACCTGAAATTCCTGCACCAAGCTTATATCACCCCTGGCATGCGAGCAAAGTGGGTTCGGGGGGCACGTGATTTATGTAGTAAGTGCAGCTGGGATTCCCCTGATTGGATCCATCTGATGTGGGGATGCCCAAAAGTGCAGAAGTTTTGGCAGAAGATTTCGTTTTGGCTGAGCAAATTAACCAAACAAAAGCTATCCCTCTCAGCACAGTATGTGATCTTTCTGACGCCTAGAGACCAGACATATAAACATAACACTTTTATAATCACAGTCCTCATGTTGTCTAGACAGGCTATTCTTAGAGAGTGGGCGGGGGACAGAACCCCACCATTTCAACAACTGCTTGGGGCAGTACACACTCAGATGCTAATTGAGCAGGCAGACACAAGGGGTGATAGAAAACAAAAAGCAAGGTTGCGCCTATTTAGTTTAACCTGAATAACCAGGTCAAAAAAAATGTCTAAAAGTGGAAATTACAAATCTAAACTTTACTTGACGATAAATACATTTTAAATGATAATTAAAGAGAGATAGAGTGGATTTAATTAAAATATAATTTATTAAAAATATATTATTAAAAAAATATATTATTAAAAATCCATATGAGTTAATAGTAATCCTTTAATACATTTCAATATGACAGATCTCAACTGTTACATAGAATAATACAGACTATAACAAGATTTAAAAAATAAGATAAATTATGTAAAAAAGTAAAAAAGTAGATTGGCCAATCAGAAAAAAGTGCAATATAAGATATATTTTAAATAAATTGGACACATTGCATCAGTAACCTAAGGGAACCATTCAAGCAATATCTGCAATAAATAAAAAATATATATATATGTATTCTAAAATAAAATCTGTAGTGTGTTATATGTAATATGGTATATGTAGGTGTAAATTGTGTATATTGGAATATGTAGATAGTTATTATACTATTAGTCTCAAAATATTTTTATAACTATCCTTAAAACTTATATAGTTAATATCTAAGATATACTATATTCACTGTGGATCTCCAAATATTTGTGGATGATCTTATTCGTATCGTATTGTCCACTTTGTGACAAGATAAGGCAAAAGTTACTTTTCCAATGTTAATATGGTATCCAGATAGGAGAAAGTTATATGTTAAGTCTCAGATGGTGTATTCTGCTAATACCGGTAAAAGCTATCTTTATAATGTGATCCTTTATTTAGGGTAAAATCCAAGTTGAAGAAATGTCTTACTGTTTTAAGTTTGGAGCAGGGACGTGATCCTAGGTTTCCATGGGCTTTTTTGAAACACCCACTCTCTTTTTTGGCAGCGTCTAAACTCACGCTGGCGGAAGTGTGTGTCACAAGCCAGGATGGTCCGTCCTTTGAAGTCTTCCGTCACTACCTTTTTCACAGTGACTCGGTATCCTCAAAGCGGATATCCCCAGACTTTGGTTTCTTGCGGATTGGAAAAGAATAAACGCTACGCGTTTCAGCTGCTACTGCAGCCTTTCTCAAGCGATATGTTTTTTGCCCTATCTGTCTTGTACTTATAAGTTTCAGTCTAGTGTCTAATTGAATAATTATATTTGTGATATTTACCAAAATTATGAAAGCGTCAATAAATCAGTGTGATAGAGGAAAAACAAAAAGAAGTATCTAATAGTCAATATTATTACAAAAATTATATAAATTTAATAAAATCGTTAAAACTTTTATTGATAAAAAGTTGTCAAAAAACATTTATCACAAATGTTTATCAAGGGGTGACCCTGAGAAAAGAGTGAGGAGCTTTCTCCTTAAATGGGGGGTATATCTGATGCAGTTACCAGACATAGTTAGAGATAGAGTTCTCCTTCCCTTTAAAAACAGTCAATATGTCCTCAATGAAAATCTAAAGGGTAATTGGTGTTTTTCCACTGATTCAAACTGTTGAGGATTTCTTTCATGTACGGAGGCGTGGTGTTGGCTGGATGGGGGGGATCCGGAGGTACCCTAGGTGAGTATAAGTATAATTGTTATTTGTTGTTTGTTGATTTTTCCGCCTTTCTCTCATGCTATTCTCTCTCCTTTCCTATCTTAGTTTTTTCTTTTCTTCTCTTTCCTTTTGTTTGTTTGTATACTAAAATATTCTTGAAAAAAGATGAGTCCAAGTGCATGCATGAAGATTTCATTTAAGAATCAGGCCTTATAATGCGGTCACTGTTTTATATGTCTTACTATGCATTTGATGATATCTGTATCTATTATACCAATGTGACTATGCTTGTCATGTATGTCTTGGATTCTTTTATATAAATAAAGTTTAAAAAAAAATAAAAAATAAAACCTAAGCTAGCTACAATATAACTGTTAGTTATATTGTAGCTATCTTAGGTTTTATTTCACAGGTAAGTATGTATTTAGTTTTAAATAGGTATTATTTAGTTAATAATTGTAACTTTAGTTTAGCTCTATTTTAATTATGTTAAAGTTAGGGGGTGTTAGGTTTAGGGTTAGGGTTATGTTAGGTTTAGTGGTTAACATAGTTTAATTTAGGTTGTTGCGATGTGGGGGGCTGGCAGTTTAGGGGTTAATAGGTTTATTTAGTGGTAGTGATGTGGGAGGCCAGAGGTTTAGGGGTTAATACCTTTATTTATTGACAGCGATGTTGGGGTGCGGCAGAATAGGGGTTAATAACTTTAATATAGTGGCGGCAATGTTGGGGTGCGGCAAAATAGGAGTTAATTACTTTAATATAGTGGCAGCGATATCGGGAGCGGCAGATTAGGGGTTAATATCTTTATTTAGGTGGCGACGATATAGGGAGCGGAAGATTAGGGTTTAATAACTGTAGGTAGGTGGCGGCGATGTCGGTGGGGGGCAGATTAGGGTTGTTTAGACTCAAGGTTTATGTTAGGGTGTTAGGTTTAAACATTAGTTTTTACTCTCATTAGACATCAATGGGGCTGTGTTACAGAGCTTTTCTTTCCGCGATCGCAGGTGTTAGACTTTTTTCTGACCCGCTCTCCCCATTGATGTCTATGGGGAAAGCGTGCACAAGCACATCAAAACAGCGCTTGTATTTTGTGCGGTATGGAGCTTAAAAGCACCATATCGCACGCACAAGCCGGGTTTTTCAAAACTTGTAATGGCTGTGCTATAGTGGGTTAAATAAAGCAACTTTTGTTGCGTTCGTTAATTCCCCTATAGTGCGCATAACTCGTAATCTAGCTGTTAGTGGTTTGAAGAGGATCCACCAGCCGGTGATTCTGTATCCTGAATTGGAGTTTACTGTTCTCAACAGAGAGACGTTTCTTGCTATAAATTCTAATCAGTGCAAGTATTATTTGTACTTTCCTTCATATCTGTATTTTGCTTCATATTTTTAATTTTTTATAATCTATTGTTACACATCCACAATTTTATATTAAATATATTTTTTTAACCTGTAATAACTTGAGTTATTCTATTTTATTTAACTAGCGCTGTCACAGCCTTTTCTTAGTAAAGGGTTTGGTTTAACACAGCAGCATTGAGTTGTACCCCAGAAAAATAAGAGATGGTTCTAATTAGAACATGCTTAACAAAAATACAAGTGGTTCTAAAATGTTCATTTTTAATTGTTCTCTACAGTGAGAGATAAGGTGGACTTTGTGTATATCTGTCTTGGATACTGAGATGGTCGGAAGATGGAATGACAGAGTGTACTTGTTTCTTTTATTTATTTATTTTCAGTATAAAAGTAACACCCAAAACATATACAACTTTTCCTTTAGAATGCTGCAGTGGCCTCCCCCTTTTTGCCCTCCCTAAGGCTTCCAACTAGCTCCGCTACCTGGGAGCTGTGCCTTCATGATGGATCCCCCATCTACTCTTCAACATACTTACAGTACTTGCGATAACATAATTTATGCTTACCTGATAAATTTATTTCTCTTGTAGTGTATCCAGTCCACGGATCATCCATTACTTGTGGGATATTCTCCTTCCCAACAGGAAGTTGCAAGAGGATCACCCACAGCAGAGCTGCTATATAGCTCCTCCCCTAACTGCCATATCCAGTCATTCGACCAAAACAAGCCGAGAAAGGAGAAACCATAGGGTGCAGTGGTGACTGCAGTTTAATTAAAATTTAGACCTGCCTTAAAAGGACAGGGCGGGCCGTGGACTGGATACACTACAAGAGAAATACATTTATCAGGTAAGCATAAATTATGTTTTCTCTTGTTAAGTGTATCCAGTCCAGGGATCATCCATTACTTGTGGGATACCAATACCAAAGCTTAAGTACACGGATGATGGGAGGGACAAGGCAGGAACTTAAACGGAAGGAACCACTGCCTGTAGAACCTTTCTCCCAAAAACAGCCTCCGAAGAAGCAAAAGTATCAAATTTGTAAAATTTTGAAAAGGTATGAAGCGAAGACCAAGTCGCAGCCTTGCAAATCTGTTCAACAGAGGCCTCATTTTTAAAGGCCCAGGTGGAAGCCACAGCTCTAGTAGAATGAGCTGTAATTCTTTCAGGGGGCTGCTGTCCAGCAGTCTCATATGCTAAATGGATTATACTCCGAAGCCAAAAAGAAAGAGAGGTTGCCGAGGCCTTTTGACCTCTCCTCTGTCCAGAGTAAATAACAAACAGGTGAGATGTTTGGCGAAAATCTTTAGTAGCCTGCAAGTAAAAATTCAATGCACGGACTATGTCTAGATTATGCAAAAGACGTTCCTTCTTTGAAGAAGGATTAGGGCATAATGATGGAACAACAATCTCTTGATTGAAACCACCTTAGGTAAAAATCCAGGTTTTGTACGCAGAACTACTTTATCTGAATGAAAGATCAGATAAGGAGAATCACAATGTAAGGCAGATAACTCCGAGACTCTTCGAGCCGAGGAAATAGCCATCAGAAAAAGAACTTTCCATGATAGAAGTTTGATATCAATAGAATGAAGGGGTTCAAACGGAACCCCTTGAAGAACTTTAAGAACCAAGTTTAATCTCCATGGGGGAGCAACAGGTTTAAACACAGGCTTAATTCTAACTAAAGCCTGACAAAATGCCTGAACGTCTGGAACTTCTGCCAGACGCTTGTGTAAAAGAATAGACAGAGCAGAAATCTGTCCCTTTAAAGAACTAGCTGATAGTCCTTTGTCCAAACCCTCTTGGAGGAAGGACAATATCCTAGGAATCCTAACCCTACTCCATGAGTAATTCTTGGATTCACACCAATGAAGATATTTACGCCAAATCTTGTGGTACATTTTGCTGGTGACAGGCTTTCGTGCCTGTATTAAGGTATCAATTACTGACTCGGAGAAGCCACGCTTTGATAGGATCAAGCGTTCAATATCCATGCAGTCAGTCTCAGAGAAAGTAGATTCGGATGATTGAAAGGACCTTGTATTAGAAGGTCTTGTCTCAGAGGCAGAGTCCATGGTGGAAAGGATGACATGTCCACTAGGTCTGCATACCAGGTCCTGCGTGGCCACGCAGGCGCTATCAATATCACCGATGCTCACTCCTGTTTGATTTTGGCAATCAGACGAGGGAGCAGAGGAAACGGTAACAAGGAAGCTTGGCGTTCTGGCGAGACACCATGAGATCCAGTTCTGATTTGCCCCAACGGAGAACCAATTGAGCAAACACCTCCGGATGGAGTTCCCACTCCACCGGATGAAAAGTCTGACGACTTAGAAAATCCGCCTCCCAGTTCTCTACCCCTGGGATATGAATCGCTGATAGGTGGCAAGAGTGAGTCTCTGCCCAGCGAATTATCTTGGAGACTTCTGACATCGCTAGGGAACTCCTGGTCCCCCCTTGATGGATGATGTAAGCCACAGTCGTGATGTTGTCCGACTGAAATCTGATGAACCTCAGTGTTGCTAACTGAGGCCAAGCTAGAAGAGCATTGAATATTGCTCTTAACTCCAGAATATTTATTGGGAGGAGTTTCTCCTCCTGAGTCCATGAACCCTGAGCCTTCAGGGAGTTCCAGACTGCACCCCGACCTAGAAGGCTGGCGTCTGTTGTTACAATGGTCCAATATGGCCTGCGAAAGGTCATACCTTTGGACAGATGGACCCGAGATAACCACCAGAGAAGAGTATCTCTGGTTTCCTGATCCAGATTTAGTAGAGGGGACAAATCTGTGTAATCCCCATTCCACTGACTGAGCATGCATAATTGCAGCGGTCTGAGATGCAGGCGCGCAAATGGCACTATGTCCATCGCCGCTACCATTAAGCCGATTACTTCCATGCACTGAGCCACCGTGGGGCGCGGAATGGAGTGAAGAACACGGCAAGCATTTAGAAGTTTGATAACCTGGACTCCGTCAGGTAAATTTTTATTTCTATAGAATCCCTAGGAAGGAAACCCTTGTGAGAGGAGATAGAGAACTCTTTTCTTCGTTCACTTTCCACCCATGCGACCTCAGAAATGCCAGAACTATCTCTGTATGAGACTTGGCAATTTGAAAGCTTGACGCCAGTATCAGGATGTCGTCTAGGTAAGGAGCCACCGCTATGCCTCGCGGTCTTAGAACCGCCAGAAGTGAGCCCAGAACCTTTGTAAAAATTATTGGGGCTGTAGCCAACCCGAATGGAAGAGCTATAAACTGGTAATGCCTGTCTAGAAAGACAAACCTCAGGAACCGATGATGATTCTTGTGGATCGGAATGTGAAGGTAGGCATCCTTTAAGTCCACTGTGGTCATGTACTGACCCTCTTGGATCATGGGTAAAATGGTTCGAATAGTTTCCATCTTGAATGATGGAACTCTGAGGAATTTGTTTAGGATCTTTAGATCCAAAATTGGTCTGAAGGTTCCCTCTTTTTTGGGAACCACAAACAGATTTGAATAAAACCCCTGTCCTTGTTCCGTCCGCGGAACTGGATGGATCACTCCCATTACAAGGAGGTCTTGCACGCAGCTTAGGAATGCCTCTTTCTTTATCTGGTTTGCAGATAATCTTGAAAGGTGAAATCTCCCTTGTGGGGGAGAAGCTTTGAAGTCCAGAAGATATCCCTGAGATATGATCTCCAACGCCCAGGGATCCTGAACATCTCTTGCCCACGCCTGGGAGAAGAGAGAGAGTCTGCCCCCTACTAGATCTGTTGTTGGATAGGGGGCCACTCCTTCATGCTGTCTTGGAGGCAGCAGCAGGCTTTCGGCCTGCTTGCCCTTGTTCCAGGACTGGGTAGGTTTCCAGGCCTGCTTAGATTGAGGAAAAGTTCCCTCTTGTTTTGAAGTAGAGGGAGCTGATCCTGCACCTGAATTGAAATTTCGAAAGGCACGAAAATTAGACTGTTTGGCCCTTGATTTGGCCCTGTCCTGAGGAAGGGTATGACCCTTACCTCCAGTAATGTCAGCAATAATTTCTTTCAAACCAGGCCCGAATAAGGTCTGCCCCTTGAAAGGAATGTTAAGTAATTTAGACTTTGAAGTCACATCATCTGACCAGGAATTAAGCCATAGCGCCCTACGCGCCTGGATGGCGAATCCGGAATTCTTAGCCGTTAGTTTAGTCAAATGAACAATGGCATCAGAAACAAATGAGTTAGCTAGCTTAAGTGTTCTAAGCTTGTCAATAATTTCAGTCAATGGAGCTGTATGGATGGCCTCTTCCAGGGCCTCAAACCAGAACGCCGCCGCAGCAGTGACAGGCGCAATGCATGCAAGGGGCTGTAAAATAAAAACCTTGTTGAATAAACATTTTCTTAAGGTAACCCTCTAATTTTTTTATCCATTGGATCTGAAAAAGCACAACTGTCCTCAACCGGGATAGTGGTACTCTTTGCTAAAGTAGAAACTGCTCCCTCCACCTTAGGGACTGTCTGCCATAAGTCCTGTGTAGTGGCATCTATTGGAAACATTTTTCTAAATATAGGAGGTGGGGAAAAGGGCACACCGGGTCTATCCCACTCCTTACTAATAATTTCTGTAAGCCTTTAAGGTATTGGAAAAACATCAGTACTCACCGGCACTGCATAGTATTTATCCAGCCTACACAATTTCTCTGGCACTGCAATTGTGTCACAGTCATTCAGAGCAGCTAATACCTCCCCAAGTAACACACGGAGGTTCTCAAGCTTAAATTTAAAATTAGAAATCTCTGAATCAGGTCTCCCCGATTCAGAGACGTCACCCACAGACTGAAGCTCTCCGTCCTCAGGTTCTGCATATTGTGACGCAGTATCAGACATGGCTCTTACAGCATCTACGCGCTCTGTATCTCGTCTAACCCCAGAGCTATCGTGCTTGCCTCTCAATTCAGGCAATCTGGCTAATACCTGTGACAGGGTATTATTCATGATTGCAGCCATGTTCTGCAAAGTAATCGCTATGGGCATCCCTGATGTACTTGGCGCCATATTAGCGTGCGTCCCTCGAGCGGGAGGCGAAGGGTCCGACACGTGGGGAGAGTTAGTCGGCATAACTTCCCCCTCGACAGACCCCTCTGGTGACAATTCTTTTATAGATAAAGACTGATTTTTACTGTTTAAGGTGAAATCATTACATTTAGTACACATTCTCCTATGGGGCTCCACAATGGCTTTTAAACATAATGAACAAGTAGTTTCCTCTGTGTCAGACATGTTTGTACAGACTAGCAATGAGACTAGCAAGCTTGGAAAACACTTTAAACAAAGTTAACAAGCAATATAAAAAACGTTACTGTGCCTTTAAGAGAAACAAATTTTGGCAAAATTTGAAATAACAGTGAAAAAAGGCAGTTACAATAACAAAGTTTTTACAGTGTATGTAACAAGTTAGCAGAGCATTGCACCCACTTGCAAATGGATGATTAACCCCTTAATACAAAAAACAGATTAACAAAATTAAAAATATGTTTTTTAAACAGTCATAACAACTGCCACAGCTCCTACTTTTGAAGCCTTTTGAGCCCATCAGAGATGTCCTATAGCATGCAGGGGACTGCTGAGGGAAGCTGAATGTCACAGTTTGTAATTTTAACTGCATCAACTGTAACTTTTATACTATAACAGTGGAAAGCCTCTGTTTCTAGGCAAAAATAAAGCCAGCCATGTGGAAAAAACTAGGCCCCAATAAGTTTTATCACCAAAGCATATATAAAAACGATTAAACATGCCAGCAAACGTTTTATATTACACTTTTATAAGAGTATGTATCTCTGTTAATAAGCCTGATACCAGTCGCTATTAAATCACTGCATTTAGGCTTAACTTACATTAATCCGGTATCAGCAGCATTTTTCTAGCAAGTTCCATCCCTAGAAATATGTTTACTGCACATACCTTATTGCAGGAAAACCTGCACGCCATTCCCTCTCTGAAGTTACCTCACTCCTCAGAATATGTGAGAACGGCAATGGATCTTAGTTACTTCTGCTAAGATCATAGAACTCACAGGCAGATTCTTCTTCTAATGCTGCCTTTGATAAAACAGTACACTCCGGTACCATTTAAAAATAACAAACTTTTGATTGAAGTTAAGAAACTAACTATAATACACCACTCTCCTCTTACTACATCCATCTTTGTTGAGACTTGCAAGAGAATGACTGGGTATGGCAGTTAGGGGAGGAGCTATATAGCAGCTCTGCTGTGGGTGATCCTCTTGCAACTTCCTGTTGGGAAGTAATGGATGATCCGTGGACTGGATACACTTAACAAGAGAAATGAGATGTACCCTAAGACTGGAACTGGCCTCCACGTTTCTATCCTATAATATTGATGTCTAAAGTCTTGCAGAAGACTACTAGATCTAGTGCTGTCCGATAGGTAGAAATGCTATCTTCTTTTGTGACAGTGATGCTAGTTGTGAACCTCCATCTGTGATTTTATTTCCTCTATGGACAGAAGTTAAGTATTTCAATCCTCTCTGCTACTGCAAGGTTATCGGGCTAAGGTCTGAGAAGACCAGCAATTCAATGCTGGCATGCATTGTAGTATGTTTTGCCCTGCAACACTGCAAGAATTTCCTCTTTTTTTCTTAAAGTTTAAGAATTTAAGGATGATATCTCTGGGAGCAGCTTTTTGTTTGGGTCATGGGCGGAGTGCTCTATGGGCTCTTTCTCTCACAATATATACACAGGAGGCGCAGAACAAATACTGTAGCTATCTCATTAAAGATGATGGGGTGATTGACTCTGCGCCCCTCTGATCCTGAGATTATTCCTCCTGCTACGATTTTCCAAATCTTCAAATCTATCCATTAGTGTATGAATCATCACAAAGTGATGCTGGAATTGTCAGGAAGATTGTTGGACTTCTTCATGGAGTCCTTCTTGCTTGGATTCAATTTGTACAATTTTATGGTCTAGAGCATTTAAGTCCTTGTGTAGCTCCCCAAATACATTTTTGACTTCTTGTATAACTTCTTTGATATCGTCTTTGGAGGAAAGTGTTTTAAGATATTCTTTAGTGATATAAGAAAGGGGTGAGGTAGGATCTTCATGGACTTCAGCTGAAATAGTAAGCCTGCTATACTTCGTAAGCTGCTGCAGGTGGAGTGTCAGTAGACCAGAGATATTAATTCATATTTTTGGACTGGGAGCTCTTATAGACCATGTTAGATTTTTTTTTTGGCATCAACCAGATTGGTCTGCTGTTCAATACATAAGCAAATACATATCAGAATAAGAAATAGAGGAGTAAAAATAAGGGTCAAGTAATAAGTAACAGATATTTTAGAAGGGTTAATAACCATTGGGCCACTGATTTCACTATGAATATATACAGGGTTATATCCCCCTCCATGACATGCAATTGTTTTTAGTCTGGCCCAATGGTGTTTTGGGCACAGAAATTGATGTCAACCCTGGCATAGGTGCTCTAATTCTAATATTAGAATAAGTAACTGATATTTTCAAAGGGTTAATAACCATTGGGCCACTGATTTCACTATGAATATATACAGGGTACATCCCTCTCCATGATATGCAATTTTTTTTAGTCTGGCCCAATGGTGTTTTGGGCACAGAAATTTATGCCAACCCTGGCATAGGTGCTCTAATTCTAATATTAGAATAAGTAACACTGGCATTGGTGCTGTAATTACCATTTTTAAATAAGCACCAGATATTTTCAAAGGGTTAATAACCTTTGGGCCACTGATTACACTATGAATATATACAGGGTAGATCCCCCTCCATGACATGCAATTGTTTTTAGCCTGGACCAATGGTGTTTTGGGCACAGAAATTGATGCCAACCCTGGCATAGGTGCTGTACTTCTCATTTTTGTGTAAGTAACTGATATTTTCGAAGGGTTAATAACCATTGGACAACTGATTTAACTATGAATATATGCAGGGTAGATCCCCCTCCATGACATGCAATTGTTTGTTACCTGGCCCAATGGTGTTTTGGGCACGGAAATTGATGCCAATACTGGCATTGGTGCTGTAATTACAATTTTTTAATAAGTAACATATATTTTCGAAGGGTTAATAACCATTGGGCCACAGATTTCACTCTAAATATATACAGGGTAGATCTCCCTCCATGACATGCAATTGTTTTTAGCCTGGCCAAAATGTGTTTTGGGCACAGAAATTGATGCTAACACTGGCATTGGTGCTGTAATTACAATTTTTGAATAAATAACAGATATTTTCAAATGGTTAATAACCATTGGGCCACTGATTTCACTATGAATATATACAGGGTAGATCCCCCTCCATGATATGCAATTGTTTTTAGCCTGGCCCAATGGTGTTTTAGGCACAGAAATTGATGCCATCACTAGCATTGGTGCTGTAATTACCATTTTTGAATAAGCACCATATATTTTCAAAGGGTTAATAACCTTTGGGCCACTGATTACACTATGAATATATACAGGGTAGATCCCCCTCCATGACATGCAATTGTTTTTAGCCTGGACCAATGGTGTTTTGGGCACAGAAATTGATGCCAACCCTGGCATAGGTGCTGTACTTCTCATTTTTGTGTAAGTAACATATTTTCGAAGGGTTAATAACCATTGGGCCACTGATTTCACTCTAAATATATACAGGGTAGATCTCCCTCCATGACATGCAATTGTTTTTAGCCTGGCCCAAATGTGTTTTGGGCACAGAAATTGATGCCAACACTGGCATTGGTGCTGTAATTACAATTTTTGAATAAGTAACAGATATTTTCAAAGGGTTAATAACACTTGGGCCACTGATTTCACTATGAATATATACAGGGTAGATCCCCCTCCAAGATATGCAATTGTTTTTAGCCTGGCCCAATTGTGTTTTAGGCACAGAAATTGATGCCAACACTGGCATTGGTGCTGTAATTACCATTTTTAAATAAGTAACATATATTTTCAAAGGGTTAATAACCATTGGGCCACTGATTTCACTCTAAATATATACAGGGTAGATCTCCCTCCATGACATGCAATTGTTTTTAGCCTGGTCCAATGGTGTTTTGGGCACAGAAATTGATGCCAACACTGGCATTGGTGCTGTAATTACAATTTTTAAATAAGTAACATATATTTTCAAAGGGTTAATAACCATTGGGCCACTGATTTTACTATGAATATATACAGGGTAGACCCCCCCTCCATGACATGCATTTGTTTTTAGCTGGGCCAATGGTGTTTAGGGCACAGCAATTGATGCCAATACTGGCATTGGTTTTGTAATGATCATTTTTGAATAAGTAACATATTTTCAATATTTATAGTGAAATCAGTGGCCCAATGCTCATTAATCCTTTGCAAATATCAGTCACTTATTCAAAAATGAGAATTAGAGCACCTATGCCAGGGTTGGTATCATTATCTATGCCCAAAACACCATTGGGCCAGGCTAAAAACAATTGCATGTCATGGAGGGGGATCTACCCTGTATATTTTCATAGTGAAATCAGTGGCCCAATGGTTATTAGCCCTTCGAAAGTATCTGCATTTTATAAGGAGGGTAGCTAGCATTCCCTACCTTATGTTTCTTTTCTTTTTATATACATTTTGAATTTTAATAAATCATTTTTATATAATTATTTTTAACATTGGGACCATACTTGCCTTACTCGCCTATATACTATCTACCACTCCCCAAGGGAGCCCTTGGCTGCATATACTGCAGCATCTAGTTAGCACTTTTTAGAATTCATCCCCACTGAGACTCGAGCGTATCTGGGTTCCTGTGTTCCTGCTATTGATAGGTCCATTGAACTGGGTCACTGTTGAATATCCAGTCTGCCTCTGATAGCACTGTCTGAGTGCTCTTCATAAATGTGAATACCCTGACTAGGGATATATACACTGACCCTACCTGGTTATACTACTGGTACACACAGGCGCCCTGTCTGTTTTCTCTCTCTAGACTCTGATGATATCTCGTTCCTATATCCAGGTTAATCAGTGAGCTGGTTCGCTGTTAAATATCCAGTCTGTTCCTAATTGCCTGTCTGAGTGCTCTTCTCAAATGTGAGTACCCTGATTAGGGATTATAGATGGTGAACATATTATATTATTACCGATACACACAGGCGGCTCTCTTGTTCTTTTCAAATTTTTAGTTATTCAAAAATGGTAATTACAGCCCCTATGCCAGTGTTGGCATCAATTTCTGTGCCCAAAATACCATTGGGCCAGGCTAAAAACAATTGCATGTCATGGAGGGGGATCTACCCTGTATATATTCATAGTGAAATCAGTGGCCCAATTGTCATTAACCCTTTGAAAATATCAGATACTTATTTAAAAATGAGAATTAGAGCACCTATGCCAGGATTGGCATCAATTTCTGTGCCCAAAACACCATTGGGCGAGGCTAAAAACAACTGCATGTCATGGAGGGGTATCTACCCTGTATATATTCATAGTTAAACCAGTAGCTGAATGGTTATTAACCCTTCAAAAATATATGTTACTTATTCAAAAATGGTAATTACAGCATCAATGCCAGTGTTGGCATCAATTTTTGTGCCCAAAACACATTTGGGCCAGGCTAAAAACAATTGCATGTCATGGAGGGGGATCTACCCTGTATATTTTTCATAGTGAAATCAGTTCCCCAATTGTCATTAATCCTTTGAAAATATCAGTTACTTATTCACAAATGAGAATTAGAGCACCTATGCCAGGGTTGGCATTAATTTCTGTGCCCAAAACACCATTGGGCCAGGCTAAAAACAATTTCATGTCATGGAGTGGGATCTACCCTGTATATATTAATAGTTAAATCAGTGGCCCAATGGTTATTAACCCTTTGAAAATATCAGTTACTTATTCATATATAAGAATTAAAGCACCTATGCCAGGGTTGGCATCCATTTCTGTGTCCAAAACACCATTGGGCCAGGCTAAAAACAATTGCATGTCATGGAGGGAGATCTACCCTGTATATATTCATAGTGAAATCAGTGGCCCAATGGTTATTAACCCTTTGAAAATATCAGTTACTTATTCAAAAATGAGAATTACAGCACCTATGCCAGGGTTGGCATCAATTTCTGTGCCCAAAACGCCATTCGGCCAGGCTAAAAACAATTGCATGTCATGGAGGGGGATCTACCCTGTATATATTCATAGTGAAATCAGTGGCCCAATGGTTATTAACCCTTTGAAAATATCAGTTACTTATTCTAATATAAGAATTAAAGCACCTATGCCAGGGTTAGCATCAATTTCTGTGCCCAAAACACCATTGGGCCAGGCTAAAAACAATTGCATGTCATGGAGGGGGATATAACCTGTATATATTCATAGTGAAATAAGTGGCCCAATGGTTATTAACCCTTCGAAAATATCAGTTACTGATTCAAAATAGTAATATTTGTATTGGTGCCAACTTATGCCCTTTTTTCCAGTTTGTATATCCAATTGTTGTATAAAGGGATTCCACCTCTGTGTAACTACATTATATGAATCATATTATTATTTAAATAAAACCTATTTTTTATTTTAAAGCAGTCTGACAAAAAAATTGAATAAGAAACAACTTCCATGAATAAGAAACAGAATTTCACGAATAAGAAACAGCTTGAATAAGAAACCAACTTCCTTATCGTCTCCATGAATAAGAAACAGTTTGGATAAGAAACCAACTTTCTCATCGTTTCTTATGGCGACATTGCATTTGTATATTAAGGATTTTAAATCTTTTTTACAATACGATCGATCATAAATTATCACGATTTATTATAAAAAAAAACACACTCTTTAAGAAAGAATAACAGATTTGTCGTAACCCATCAAATTATAAATTACATCCACAGATAATGTACATTTTATGAACTACAGTTAATCCATAAACAACTTTTTACGTATATTATATTGCATACAATATATACAGGGTACAAATTTAATTTCACTAAGATAAACTGTAGTATAAATTAACGAATCTGATTAATCAAAGTCCAGTCAATTAAATTGTGCATTAAACAAATCTCTCTATAACAAGAATCTCATTCGTACGCAATTATTATCTTTTTTTTAAATATTTTACAATGTATTTACTTGTCTATAAAAAGCCTGTTATATAACTACAACATTCCTTGAACAAAGTGTAGACATCGTAAAGACGATAAAGTTTATTGAAACAATATTGCTAAAAAAAATGTTTGCAGTTACTGGCAAACAATGGGCACTGAAGCCAAAACGTCATCAAGCTGCGGCTACGATTTTCCTGTAGAAGTGTGTCAATGTCAGCTGCTGTGCAGGAGGTATTTGCTGGAATCTAGACAGAGAGCGAAAAGGAGCCTGTACTACAATGAGCACAGTAATATTGAGACCCCAGCTCAGGTAGGGAAGATTATATTTCACAAACTATAACTAATACATTTATGCTATTACATTTTTTATTTAAATATGTGATGTGCTCTAAAGGTTTAGTTAGTAGACACCTTAAATGCGTTTTGTATATTTTTAAAGTGAATGGACGTTGGAAGAATTATAAATGTGAAAAGGTATTTAATTTTGTTGCTGTAAAATATATAAATTCATAATAATGACTGTATATGCCACAGTTGCCTGTAATGACAAACATAGTTACACAGAATACTGATACAATACAATTATCAAAATTTGTATAGCAGCAACAAATATGCAATTTTTGCTATTTTTCTCCACATCAAAAATGATCATTTCATAGATTAAGAAAATGTTCATAGATCCTTTTGAATTCTTGTGTTTGGTTTTGTACACTACTGTACTTGCTTACTATATCTATACAGATAACCTATCTGATTTATAATATTATAATAGTGTAATAAATCATACTTTTACTGAATATCCTGATAGAAATAGTTACAAGTGTAGTTTATGCATGCTTGTTGTGAGTTTTACTTCACCAGTGACCTCTAGAGTTCTAATGAATAATTGCACTATTTTCATCATGCAATAGTCCTGTTGTTAAGTTATGGTGAGTAATAGTGTTAGAGAAACTGTCCAGAGTAAATAAAATTTATATCTACCTAACATATTTATCCATCAAAGCAAGTTAGAAAAAAACAAATCTTTATCACTGCAAATTGTACCACTGAAATACGTTTATTTATGCATAAGTCACTTTTTACAGCTGAGGTCAGTACACATACAGTTAGCTGTTAGTACTAGTAAGTCTTCTACATTTTCCTTTTTTCTTATTTGAAAACAAGGAAATGTTTATACATCATCAATTTGTATTCTTATTTTGTTAGCAAAATATAGCTATACTTCAGAATGTTATTACATGTTATTGGTTACCCCCTTGAAATTCTCTTACAACTGCTTCCATCCGTTTCAACAACACTTTCACATCTTCAGTGTTTTCCACAAAACAGAATCATGTCATCACTTTATAAATATGCATTAGTTACACTAATCCTTAATATTTCTTGAGTTGACTCCAGACTATGGCTGAGTTTCCATTGAGGTTGTAAAGTCTGGAAACAGGTGGTAAAAACATTTATCTCTATTAAAGTCTATGGGGAATTTTTATGTTACGACAGTTTCCAAACTATACCACCTCAATGGATAATAGGCTTATGCCTCAACTATCTTCATTTCCCCTGATGTTCAGTCCTTGGTTAAATCCTGAACTATCATCGTAATTAGATCACCAACATTTGACACATACTCCCTTCAGTCTATGATAAATGCCTCTATCAAACTCATCTTGTGCTGTATCTTTGTTCTTTCCCTGTTGAACCCCTTTAGTGCCAAAAATCATTATAACCCTAACATACAAAGTCTTCATAATTACAAATACTCTCCCACCCACCCCATTTATTTTTTCTTTCCTCCTTTTCTCTCATGACTTTCTCATGTTTTCAGTTGTAGTTCTGTGAAATTCCTTGCCTCACTCTGAGAGACTTGCCTCAAGCTTTGAGTTTTATGCATTCCTTTTAACACATTTGTCCAGACATGCATATAAGATCTCTGTGATATTTCTTCTTCACTCCCTTCATTTGTTTTCATATATTTCTCACACATGACCTTTAGTATCTTGGATTATCTGTCCTATAGACTACCTTGCATACCCTGCTGGTAGGCCTCAAGTAGTAACTCACAGGCATGGTCCTCTACCCCTTTACAGGTTCATTTTATATGGATTTGTTTTACAAACATTCCTTTTGGAACGGAGCCCTTGTATTAACTGAAGGTATAAACTGCCAGAGAGCAAATATCTGGTAGTTTGATCTTGAGGCCAGCAGTTCTGTGCAGCTTTTGGGTGGTGCTTTAGCCATGTGTTTAACCTCTCTGAGGGGGTTAAATATATAGTTGCAGGGTCAATAGTGCTAAAATTATATGCTCTAATGAATGAGAGCAGGTATTTCCCCCCCACTTTAACGGCCCCTTAAGGAGAAATACTGATATTAGTGTTACAGCAGAGTAGTTATTGTAAATGACAGTAAAGTGAGGGCCCGTGCACCAATATTCAAATACCATGGGGCCGAATTATCTAGCTCCGAATGGAGCTTGATGCCCCTGTTTTCGCGCAAGCCTTAAGGTTCGCCAGAAACAACAGTTATGAAGCAGTGGTCTTAAGACCGCTGCTCCACAACTGGTCCGCTGCCTCTGAGGCTGCGGTCTGCAATCCGCCCGATCCTATACGATCGGGCTGATTGACACCCCCTGCTTGCGGCTGATTGGTCCTGAATCTGCAGGGGGCGGCATTGCTGCAGCAGTTCTGGTGAACTGCTTGTGCAATGTTAAATGCCAAAAGCATATGCTGTCTGCATTCAGCGATGTCTGTCGGACATGATACACTACAGCGTATCATGTTGGACAGGCATTGATAAATTGGCCCCCATGCCTGCTCAGAGAGGTGGTGGTGTGTATTACTTCTAAATACATCATTTGTATCTTACAAACCACTGCTGACTCTCTGAGAAGGTGTGGTGTTTGAATACTCTCTCTCTCTCTCTCTCTCTCTCTCTCTCTCTCTCTCTTTCATTTAAGACCAAGTAATGACATTAATTGTTTTTCAATTTTTATTTGTGTTATTAGTAGCTATCATTAGAAAGGAAGATGAAAATAATACATATTTGCTGACAACTCTCACCTTCTGTTTCAGGCTGAAGTACTTAAATAGATTGCAAGTAATTATCCAACATCTGGTAAGTACAGGGTATTTACATAGTTATAGTTAGATTACTGTTTTTAATGACATTTTTAATGCATAAGTTCTGCTAAAGTAATAACATAACATTTAATATTCTGTGTTGTCACACTGAGAATGTGTGACAGACAAATTTGCATGCCTGTAGTCTACTGCTGTAGCAACAGTGTGTCGCTCTAACACTCATCGCTTTTATCAGAAGCAATTTAGCAAGTGACAGTATATTGCAAACTATGCTTCTGATGGTATTTTAAAGTGATGGTAAACTTAACATGTTTTAAATTCAGGTCCGGAAGCAAAGCAATTTTTTACAGGGACTTTAATTGATTACTTCTAAAATGCACTGTAACTTACTTTTTAATCTATTCGTGCCATTCTTATACCCCAAGCTCCGGTCACCCACTTCAAAAATAATTTTTTGGTAAGCTAACAGTTCAAAATGGACACAGTTCAAGCCATTGGGGTCAATTTATTAATGTGCGAGCGGACATGATCTGATATTGCGGATCATGTCCGCTGCACATCGATAAATGCCGCCAGCATACACTATCGGCATTTATCATTGCACCAGCAGTTCTGGTGAACTGCTGGTGCAATGCCGCCCCCTGCAGATTTGCGGCCAGTCGGCCGCTAGCA
Organism: Bombina bombina; assembly: GCF_027579735.1. Classification (NCBI taxonomy): domain Eukaryota; kingdom Metazoa; phylum Chordata; class Amphibia; order Anura; family Bombinatoridae; genus Bombina; species Bombina bombina. The sequence continues at coordinate 516,560,073 of NC_069499.1, read as the reverse complement.
GGGGGTGTCAATCAACCTGATCGTATTCAATGGGGTTGATTTCTGTCCGCCGCCTCAGAGCAGGTGGACAGGTTATGGAGCAGTGGTCTTTAAACTGCTGCTTCATAACTTCTGATTCCGGCGAGCTTACACGGGGCATCAAACTCCATACGGAGCTTGATAAATTGACCCCTATATCTTTAAAAAAATATAAGTTTTGAAGTAGGGCGGCTGAAGCACAGGTGATTAGAATGATACGGCTAGATTAAAAAGTAAGCTACAGCGCATATTTATGTCATATTGCTTAGATTCCGGACCTGATTTTTAAACATAAAGTTTACTATCACTTTAATGAACTGGCACAATTTTCAAATACACATGAAATTCTGGCCTGTATCTGGCCCTGCTATCTTATGCATATTATTTCCCTTTGACTTATTATCCATGCGCACTAAAGCTACAGTCATTTTCTACCATATAGGTTGAATGTGATATAACAACTATTGATCAAGCCCAGCTATTTGTCATAATGTGTTTTCTTTCATAAAAAGCAAGGAATATTAAGTATACATAAAACTAAATGTTTTGCAGCACAATAATGTCTTTACAGAGTGTGTATTTTCACAATTATTTTGGAAAGGGGCTTAATGTCAGTGCCAGCATTATATACCTGTTTGTACTGTTTCCATTTTACTGGAATATATGAAATCCCTTTGCCATATTTACACTGATTGGACTGCTTTAACAGCAGTCTATTTTTTTTCTCTCTCGCTCTCTTTCTCTCTCTTTAGTAGAACTCCGCTACCCGCGTTTCACCCGCACTGCAAACTTTTACTCAGGCTTCATCTGGCCTGTATAGTCCATAGTAATTGGTCAAGCCTATTTATTCACATCATTCCCTATGACGCATATGGGTGAAATAACTTTATTTAGATACATTGTTGCAGCGGTACTAAGTCATTCGTCTTAATCAAAATACAAATTTTCAATATTAATGACATTGTGTATTTTTACCCTGCTATTCAAATTTAGACAATAATAATTCAATGCTATTACCAATGATATTCGTAAATTGACAGCAATGGCAGGCTTCAGTGTAAATAAAGGTACAATGTTTATATATACATTAATGACTGAAAGAGCTATTTAATTCTCCAAAAAGGGGGCTTACATCAATATACTCAAACAGACTTGTCAATTATATTGAAAATAAACATTTTTATATTCCATTAGTGTTGATACTTTGTAAATAAAATACTTCAACGGGTTCAGGGAGGGATTTTATCCATTATTGTGTAACACTTTATAACTTAGACCCAGTAAAATTAGTTTCCTGTAAGTAACATACTGACTAATCTATTATTATATTTGTTACCATTTAGCTAGTATATGTAGAAGAAACGACTTTTTCGGTTTTTATACATTTTTATAGGAAGGGTGCATAGTTAATTTCTTCATTCAGGCCACTAGGATTTAGTGCTCTTAAGTTAAAAAAAATCCATCTGCATTCCTTTTGCAATAATAGCTTATCAAAGTCACCTCCTCTCCTCTTTAAATCTAATTTCTCCTGACCCATGAATTTTAGTTTATTTTTAGTACTCTCATGAAAGATTTTAAAATGACGTTACCACACTGCTGGTTTCAATTTCATTTTTAATATCTCCCTTAAGTTCTTTAATGCGTTCTTTTAGCTCCCTATAGGTTTTTCCTATGTAATACATAGGACAATTAAAGAATACTATCGGCTAGATTACGAGTCTTGTGTTATGAGTAAAAAAGCAGCGTTAAGCCTCATAACGCTGCTTTTTTACTACCGCTGCTATTATGAGTCTTGTAGGTACAGCTGTCCCGCACACTTTTTTGGCCTTACCGCAAATCAACTTACGCAATTTGCGTATAGTCTATTTTTAATGGGACTTCCATAGCGCCGGTATTACAAGCTTTTTTTTTTATGCCAAAAAGTGAGCGGTACAGCCTATCCCGCAAGATTCGTAATGCATTCTAAAGTCAGTAGTTATGAGTTTTACACTACAAAGCTGTAGCATAAAACTCATAACTAAAGTGTTAAAAAGTACACTAACACCCATAAACTACCTATTAACCCCTAAACCGAGGCCCTCCCGCATCGCAAACACTAAAGTAAAATTATTAACCCCTAATCTGCCACTCCGGACATCGCCGCCACTATAATAAACATAATAACCCCTAAACCGCCGCACTCCCGCATCGTAAACACTAGTTAAATATTATTAACCCATAATCTGCTGTCCCTAACATCGCCACCACCTACCTACATTTATTAACCCCTAATCTGCCGCCCCCAACGTCGCCACCACTATACTATATTTATTAACCCCTAAACCTAAGTCTAACCCTAACACCCCCTAACTTAAATATAATTAAAATAAATCTAAATAAAACCTACAATTAATAACTAGATAATTCCTATTTAAAACGAAATACTTACCTTTAAAATAAACCCTAAGCTAGCTACAATATAACTAATAGTTACAGTGTAGCTAGCTTAGGGTATATTTTTATTTTACAGGCAAGTTTGTATTTATTTTAACTAGGTAGAATAGTTATTAAACAGTTATTAACTATTTACTAACTACCTAGCTAAAATAAATACAAATTTACCTGTAAAATAAAATTTAACCTAAGTTACACTTACACCTAACCTTACACTACAATTAAATAAATTACCAAAATTACAAAAAAAACCCCACTAAATTACACAAAATAGAAAAAAAATTACAAGATATTTAAACTAATTACACCTAATATTATAGCCCTATCAAAATAATCAGGACTAAAAGAAATTGTAGCAATCAAGAATTCTACTATAAACATGCCAATGAACTAGAGAAACGACTAATAGACAGGGGACACAATAAGATTCACTTAAACAAGATAAAAAATGAAGTAAATCAAGAAAAATTCTTACATATAAAAGATTCCACTCAAAAACAAACCCATACAGATAAAGTGTTTTTTTCCACAGCCTATAGCAATGAATACAACAGTATCTGTAGGATTATAAAATCTAATTTAGGCATATTGTGGGGTGATAAAAGTTACATAATATTCTTAAGAATAAATTAAAATACGTGGCAAAAAAAGCACAACTTTGCAAAACAGACTTACTAGAGATTTTTCTAAACCGGCCAAACCTACAAGAAATTGGTTAACCCCAAACAATGGCTGCTTCAGATGTGGTATTAAACCCTGTAAAAATTGCACACACATTGAAGTCAGTCAGACTTTTACGTCAACTGTCAATCAAAAAACTTTCAATATAAATTACTGATTAAATTGCAACTCTACTTTTGTAGTATATCTTATTGCATGCAAATTTTGTTGGATCCAATACGTAGGTAGGTCTACACGTATGGCAAAAGATCAAATTAGAGAACATCTATTATCTTTAGATCAAGATCCACCTAAAACTCCTGTTGCGAAACATTTCTTAACACATGACAATCAATTGACACATTTTTCAGTAAAGATAATTGACCAAGTTCCCAAAAATCTTAAGGGAGGAGATAGATTGAAGGGCCTAAATAGAAAAGAAGCATTTTGGATACTTACATTAGACACACGCAAACCCAAGGGTTTAAATTCTTTATGGGATGTAGATTTATATACAGAATAATTGTTATATTTATATATTATACTTACTAGTTATACATTGCAAGACATATTTAGTTCTACATTTCATCATATTCATTAATTATTTAAACACATGTTGTAAACTAAATTCTTAACCCAAAGCAAAGCTGTTACATGTTTTTGTTAGTTTTACATAACTAATTTCAAACAATATTAGCCAAAATAGAAAGCTATTATTCGTGAATAGTTACTCAGAAGTAAAATGGTGAGTTAGCATTAGATGCAATAGTTCATTACAATTTAAGTAAGGTCTTATATATATGAATATTAAATAACAAAAATAAGTAAAAAAATCAACTTTGTTCAATTCATTCGTGGAATACAGTTTTTTGTTATTAAGACACAACTTTTTACATTATTGCATTCCTTTTTGTATTTTGCATATGAGAACATCAATATATATATTTCTAGTTCCAGACGTGCATGTATATGCAATTCACAGAAAAGAACTTAACTTACCTTTAGAGTGTTATCCATTATGCAAAACATTTTTAGTTTTTATCATTGATTTTCATATATATTTTATTACATTATAATCATTAATATAATTTTGTTATTCAGCATCAAAATATTTATTAAATTCATAGGCTAGGAAATTTAGAATTTCAACACATTTCTTATTTCCTTATTTATGTTTTTTATTCATATTATTGAATTTAATGTATTTTTTAGTTTTCTTAATATGATAATAATTGATGCCTATGTTTATTCAACATAATTAACTTAAAATTATGTTATTTTGAGATTTATTTTATTATATTATTTCTTATAGAAATAATGATGTTTTGTTTAGTTTTAGCTAAGTTATATTATAATAATATGTTATTTATAAGGCAATTATTGTGCATGTATACTAAAATATAAAATAATGTATAGTTTATAATGTGATTTAAATGTTATTCCAACAGTGTTCCATATTCACATATAAACTTTTTTTATGTGTACATGCACAATATACATTTTTTGTCTTAATTGCGCACTTTTAGTTTTTGGTTTACTCACATCTTCTGTTTATATAGCCTATACATTCACATTATTAAAGTTGTTAGAATATATCTAGCAATCTATTAGTTACTTACTAATAAGTCATAGAAGGGTTAACTAGAACCAATCATCATCCCTATATATTCTTCATCTGTTAACACATACACTTATCTCTCTGACGAAGTGTGTTTGCACACACGAAATGCGTAAGAGGCCTATTCTTTTGCACCTGCATGGGTTCCATTTTTGTTTTTGTACAAGTTCTGCACTATTAAATAAAAAAAAAAATGTAATCTGCCCTCGACTTGGTGACTGTCTTCTTTGTCGTTGCAAAATAACACCCCCCCCAAATAAAAAAAAACCCTAGCCTAAACTAAACTACCAATAGCCCTTAAAAGGGCCTTTTGCGGGGCATTGCCCCAAAGAAATCAGCTCTTTTACCTGAAAAAAAATACAAACAACCCCCCCAACAGTAAAACCCACCACCCACACAACCAACCCCCCAAATAAAACCCTAACTAAAAAAACCTAAGCTCCCCATTGCCCTAAAAAGGGCATTTGTATGGGCATTAAAAGGGCATTTAGCTCTATTGCGGCCCAATCCCTAAGCTAAAAATAAAACCCACCCTATAAACCCTTAAAAAAACCTAACACTAACCCCTGAAGATCCACTTACAGTTTTGAAGAGCCGACATACATCCTCAGCGAAGCCGGGAGAAGTCCTCAATGAAGCGGCAAGAAGTCCTAAACGAAGCCGGGAGAAGTCTTCATCCAAGCCGGGAGAAGTGGTCCTCCAGACGGGTAGAAGTCTTCATCCAGGCGGCATTTTCTATCTAAGATGCGGTGATAGAAATCAATGGGGCTGCGTTACTGAGCTTTACGCTGCTTTTTTGCAGGTGTTAAACTTTTTCTCAGCCAGCTCTCCCCATTGATGTCTATGGGGAAATCGTGCACGAGCACGTACAACCAGCTCACCGCTGACTTAAGCATATATAGGTACAAGTATATAAGCACTCAGTGGACTTTAATCAACCAATAATGGTTGATTAAAGTCCAGCAAGTGCTTATATACTTTTTATGTTTATCTATACCCATATAGCACACCTTTTGGAGGTGAGAGTGCATACATGTGGGGAAAATTTTTATATAAATAAATATATATATTATATATATATAGAACATACTCCCCTATGTGCAGAACATTGTAATGTGAAATATTTACAGTAAATACATAGTTAAAACATTTATTAAAAATTAATATTGCATAAATATGCTTTTTCATCTTTTCCTGTACTTGACTGCAGAGCGTTTTAATGCACTTATATGTATGTATGTGCTTATATGTGTATATATGTCTGTAAATACATATATACACTTATAAATACATATGTACACACATTTAAACATATATATATATATATATATATATAAATATATGCATAATTAGACATGTAATTGTATGTAGCTCTTTGTTAAAGCCCGTTGCCTGCCTTTTTTTTCTAACACCTGAGATATCTTTGATCCTTATAACTTTTTTGTGCAATTTATTTTTGGAATAATTGTTATTAGATGGTGTTATTATGAGTGTAACTGTACCTTTACATGTCATTTTGAGGTGTTTTGTGCAACTTTTTATTCAAGTGTAACAGTAAACCAAAGTTCTGAGGTTGCGCTAAACCAACGCGCATTAAATTAAATTGTGCTCAAGTGATTGTGTTTACTTTCAACTTGTAATACGCACGCTACTTCCAACGCATGCAAATAGTCGCAATAAATCTGATATCACAATTGTTATCACGCCACTTGTACTCTGGCCTATAATGTCAAATTAGGGACTTCCTTGTGCCTTTTAATTTCCCTTTTTTCCCACCGTTTCCCAATGTTAATGACTTTATAGCAAGGACAGTCTTCCATCCCTGTCATCTATATAAGACCTATTGCTTCCTAATTTATTTTGTTTTCTAGTTAAGCAGTAACCTTTCAAATGAAACCTGATAACATTTTGTTTCTTCCAGAGTATGTCAAAGCATACAGGTCCAGAAACAGAAGTACTCCTGACAAAGACTGGCTGTGCAGGAGTTATCACTTTGAACAGACCAAAGGCTTTAAATGCACTAAACCTTGGCATGATTAAGCAGATTTATCCTCAGTTGAAGGTAAGGTCTTCCATATAGAGAAGCCTTAACAGGCCTTGATTTCTGATTAGTTATTGTTTAGTGGAACATTATTTTATAGGATTTCATTTCTGGCTACTCAAGGGAAATATTATTTCAATGCACTCCCTTAAGGCTTTCATTTATAAGACAGAATGAAATTCTGCTGAGGGAAAAGAGAAGTGGTTCTTAATCTGATGTATTTGTGGACCGGCAATAGTATAAGCACATATTTGTTATGATATTCCCTTGCACAAATGGGGTTGAAATATTAAATCTCCTCTAATTGACCTGCTGCTAGAGGTGTCTGAATAGTAAATGTATCCCTGGTTGTGAATATGACAATTTTTACTTTACAGAGAACATTGAAAGGTCATGCACTGGTTAAAGTTGTAAAGCTCTCAACATTGGTTCTATGGCATATTGCTATGATTTTTACTGCTGGCTTCAAGAGAGAGCTAGCTATTCTCTCTAATCGATGGCAACACTGAAGCAACAAAATGTGTGTTATACCAACCTCTGGAATGCCTATAGAGATCCACTTGCCTATCCTATTATTCTCTCTCTGTTGGATGCTTACCGAGATCTATTTGACTATCATATTACATATATATAAAAAATCTGCCCATCGCTGATCGACTTACCCCCTTTGCGACTCTAGGTTCTCTGCTCTAAGCTTCCAGTCAATGCGAACACGGGGTCACGTTTGCATCGCACTTAACTTGTAATACCAGCGCACATTTTTGTACACTGGTATTACTGGGTGGAGTGCAAATATCGCTCTCACGGAAGCGCAATTTTGAGCTACACTCTTAATCTGGCTCTTAATGGGCACACCATTCGGCTGAATTTACTGACCACTTGGCTAAAATTGAAGCCGATATTAAGCTAAAATTATATAATATTAATCATGTTCAATGTTTGATGGCACAAACTATTGCCATTCAGCTTTACCCAGCTACGTCATAATGCCACCTAGCTGAAAACATTTGTTTGTGGAGAGCTCTGATCTTATTTTACATTTTATCTAATCAGACTTTTTTTCGAAGGAAACAATTGTTCAAAAGAATTTCTGATTGTTTATAATTGTAAAATATTTACATCTCTGTTTTGTTATTGTAAAGAAGTCTCAAATGATATAATAATATATAATAAGGTGTCTTGTGTGACTGGCTGTGGGTGATCCAGGGCATCCAGGATTTTTTTTACCTGCACTTCGACCCAATATACAGAATTCATAAATACTCTATTGCTCCTGAAAAGTATTTCTTTTAAATTTCTCTTTAACTATTTTCTGTTTTTCATTTTTGCACATGTTAGAATGGATTGTCTTATAGAGGGAGTTATTTGAATTTGTTCTGTATGGTTTTGAAGGCAGGCTGTGATGCTGGTATGCTTAACAGTGGAACTCCTATGTGCTTAAAAGAAATTACAAGAATTTTCAGCAGTTTAGCAAAAAATCAACATATTAGTTGAGTGCACGCTTGCTTTGACTGCATTAACATCATGTTTGCTTCAGTTATCAACAGCCACTTGCCTTATTTGAAGAAGTGAGTTCTGACTTCTTCCAGTAGCTAGTCACGGTCATTGTGTTAGCAAAACTATGATTGTGTTGTAGATTCGAATCTGATTCCCTCTATTGAGGCACACAAGGACAGATATGTGGAAAGGTTAGGCTTGTGAAATAATAATGAGAGCATATTAAGTATTTTTTTATTGAGGTTATCAAATAACACAATACGAGAAGGCAATATTACACGTTTTGTCAGTAGCAATAATAGGCAGAACATCATAGTTGTCACCTCAGTAAGACAGAATAATTATTAAACCAGTAAATCATGAGAAGTATCATGTTGAATAAGTAATACTAACAGATGTATAATAAGACAAAAACAATATTATATGTCAACAACAATTATGCTTAAGAGAGTAGGAACATCATTTTTGTATATAGGTGGCATATAGAAAACAACAATAGTAATTAAATATGGACAGGGTCGCAACATCCTAGAGGTCTGCCACTCTGGGGATTGAACTTTGCCCTGTATATATGTGTCTGTGTGTATATATATATATATATATATATATATATATATACATACACACACATATATACAGGGCAAAGTTCAATCACTTCTCACAGTAATGAAAAATGTGATGATGTGCTTTCATTGTCGTATTATTCATCACCATGACAAGTGATTGAACTGTGTCCTGTATGTATATATGTGTGTGTGTGTATGTATATATATATATATATATATATATTATGCACTTTTAATTTGTTTGACAGTATTACATTTCAACAGCGCATGCGCGCATTTCGTAGAGGCAGCAAGATCCAACATAACTTCCTTGTCAGAATCTGCTCCCCCTGAGTGCGCATGTTGCTGATTGACATAATCGCATTCCACACATTCCTAATTAACATATGTGTAGTGCAATTATGTCATACAGAGCATGCACACTCAGAGGGAGCAGATTCTGACAAAGGAGCAGAATCTGATAGAACACCGGCTGGGGATGGGAGGAACAGGGGCCTCATGTGACACTGCGTGCGAGCTCCCCCCTGGTGGCTGACACTAAACTCATCACTTCCTCCCAGAGTGAGTCCCTCCCAGTCCCAGCATCCTATGCACGCAGCCACGCGGGAAGAATATGAGAGAGGGAAGAAGCAGCCAGCGGCTGAGGGAGTCAGGCAGCAGCTCAGGCAAGCAGTAGCACGGTAGGCTCTTCATAGAGGATGAGCGCCAGAGTGGCAGAGTTACCGCTGTCAGAAAGCATTGAGGGTGGAGCTGGGTGCTGTCAAGTGCCGGTCAATGTGCGTACAGGTTGTGCGAGGGCTGTTTTCTTATGGGTTTTTATTTCATGGTGAGGTGGATACCAGCAGTATACTTTAACTGTTCATTAGTCTGATTCAGAACACGAGTCTTCTCGGCTTTGGGGGGGGGGGCTACTAAATAAATACATACTTTTATTGTGCACCGATATAGGTAACGTGCGCACCAGAATATATGCGTTATGTATAGATAGACACAGGAAGCCAGAAGTTGGGTATAAGTATATGTTGGGTGTAGGAAGTTTACTGCAGCATCGACTGGCTCTTGAAAAGGGGTGGTCTGGTTGGTCTTATTTGTAGTCAGCAGAACATGGACATAGGATAATGGGTCAGGGAAAAAGATGTGACATGAGATGATGCATCAGTGTCAGCACTTGACAGGGGTGGGATATAAGATAATGTTTCATGGTGAGAAATGGAGAGGGTTGCATATGGTATATATCGGGTATAGTCATGGAGGGTGATGCAACATGAGATAACATGTCAGGGTTAGTTATTCCAGGAGAAGAAAGCTATATGGAATGATGTCTAGTGTAGTGATCATAAGTGCTAACTTATCTTCAGTAAGTCCTCTCTAATGGTGACATATTTATGTATTCTACTATGTGTGTTTTATGCAGTAAATGACACACATCACTGCTCAGATGCCTTGATGAGTGTGTATTAAATATTCTGTGATTTTACACAATGCCTTTAAAAACATGTTCTTGTTTATGGTGTATAAATATATATTTCCAATGTTTGTGTGTGTGGTTAGTTGTATGTCTTTATGATTAACACTTCTTGCAAGTAAACATATTTATTCCACTGTAAATTTGATATACTCGTTAAGCATGTCTGTTTGTTATAGTTTCATTGAGAGGTATTGCTATTTCTGAAAACTGTTGTATGTCTTTGCCTTTGTAAAATATATGTATTATAAGTTATCCTAACTAAACTGATGTGCAATGGTGAGAAAACTGTGGGGAATAGACAGATATATTTTATGAATACAGTAGATGCTAATTTTGCTGAGATTTTTTGCAAGCAAGTGAGCAATTGCATGTATGTGTGTGTATTTCTTGTTATTATTGTCCTGTTGACATTGTTCTATAGAAGTAATTGGCTTACAACTTTACCAAGCCATCCTACTATTCAGGGTATATGTTTCCAGTTCAAGTAGAATAATGTAGCCGTTTTTAGTTAAAGCAAAGGTTGTGCTTGGTAGGTTTCTGTAGAGTGGGTTACATTTTGATAAGAAAAATGACAGTTGATATATGAATAGGGGAATAAGCTATTAAATGAATATTATGTCTTTATATTGCCATACACAGTATAAGCAGAATTGAATTAACCCCTTAATGACCACAATATACCCTGTATGTCACTGGTCGTTAAGGGTTTTTTCCGGACATAATAGCACAAGTCTAGCAAGAACACGCTATTAATGCCCTCCCTCCAGAAGGCTTTGTGGAATAGAGCAGTCTCAACGCTGGTGGCAAGACCACGGTATAAAACAATCAAGTCCCAAAAAAAGGCCAGCGACATACAGGGTACGTCGCTGGTCCTTAAGGGGTTAAAGATTTATTTCAACTCCAAATTTGGTAATATTCATTCACCCACATCCAACCCAGTGACATTATGGCTCAATGTACAGTGCTGAAAAGTTTGTAGTCTATTTTGTTAACCAAAGTGATGAGACAGTTTGGCTTCTTTCTTCTTAGGAGTGCTTGTCCAACTGTATGTGTCTGTATGTCCAGTTGTATGTGTCTCTATGTCCAGCTGTGTGTGTCTGTATGTCTGTCTTTATGTCCAGCTGTGTGTGTCTGTATGTCTGTCTTTATGTCCAGCTGTGTGTGTCTGTATGTCTGTCTTTATGTCCAGCTGTGTGTGTCTGTATGTCTGTCTTTATGTCCAGCTGTGTGTGTGTCTGTATGTCTGTCTTTATGTCCAGCTGTGTGTGTCTGTATGTCTGTCTTTATGTCCAGCTGTGTGTGTCTGTATGTCTGTCTTTATGTCCAGCTGTGTGTGTCTGTATGTCTGTCTTTATGTCCAGCTGTGTGTGTCTGTATGTCTGTCTTTATGTCCAGCTGTGTGTGTCTGTATGTCTGTCTTTATGTTCAGTTGTATGTGTATGTATGTCTGTCTTTATGTCCAGCTGTATATGTCTGTATGTCCAGCTGTATGTGTCTATGTCTGTCTTTATGTCCAGCTGTATGTGTCTGTATGTCCAGCTATATGCCTGTCTATGGACTAGATTACAAGTGGTGTACTAAATTCACAACAACATTTCTGTGTTAAATGTTGGGAAAAAAAGATATGTGTCAAATTCACATTTTTTGGGGGGTGGGGGCGGGCCTTCTTAGATTCTTGCACCTGGGCCCTGTGGTTTCTGGTTACGCCTCTGAATATAGAACACGTTATGTCATATGACATAAAGGACTCTTTAGCTGTTCAAATCGGCCACTCTTGGACCCTTTAGTGATAAAGCCCTCTTTTGGGTCACACAATATAAAGATGACTATAGACAACTTAAAGAACACTAACTTGTCAAGTGTTCAAATATATAAAAACAAAACAAAATTGGTATTGAACTAAAAGAACATAGTAATATCAAGAGGAGATATATTATAAGAATATTCATTCTTTTGGCACTTGTACTAGCATAGTCAGAAAGATTTATAGAGTCTAAGGGCCAACCATAGCCAGGCATTTATGATCAAGTATGTTAGTCTAGTTGTATGGAAGAGGGAGATATAACTAAAATCAGACCTCACACTTTATTAATAAAAAACAACAAAAAACAGCGATGAAGAAAAATATTGACTTAAAGTGATGGTAAATTTCAGACTATAAGAATTTTGCAATAAAAAATACATTTGTTTGCAAGTAAAACCTCATAATTATTTTTTTATAGTGTATATATATTTTATAATTAAAGGTTTATTATCCTAATTGGTATTGTCTGTTCCTCTGCCCCCCTTAATTTCCTCTTTTGGCCGGGCTGTAATGTATAGAGCAGTCCCACCCATTCTCAACATAGACTTTCTAAGGTCTTTAAAGGGGCTGGACTTCAAGATTGTCAACTGACACACATGTTGATTGGATGTTCACTGGAATTGTCATTTAAAAAAAAAAAAAGAGTTCATCCATGTGGGCCGGCATAACATTGTAAAAGAAGCATTATTATATGCACTAATTTAACTTTTTCACAGATGGATTAAAAACAAAAAAGGTACACATATACTTTCTTTCATGTAAGTGGCAAGAGTCCATGAGCTAATGACGTATGGGATATACAATCCTACCAGGAGGGGCAAAGTTTCCCAAACCTCAAAATGCCTATAAATACACCCCTCACCACTCCCACAATTCAATTTTACAAACTTTGCCTCCTATGGAGGTGGTGAAGTAAGTTTGTGCTAAGATTTCTACGTTGATATGCGCTTCTCAGCATTGTTGAAGCCCGATTCCTCTCAGAGTACAGCGAATGTCAGAGGGGCGTGAAGGTAGTATCACTTATTGAATACAATGATTTCCCTAACAGGGGTCTATTTCATAGGTTCTCTGTTATCGGTCGTAGAGATTCATCTCCTACCTCCCTTTTCAGATCGACGATATACTCTCAATTTACCATTACCTCTACTGATAACTGTTTCAGTACTGGTTTGGCTATCTGCTATATGTGGATGGGTGTCTTTTGGTAAGTATTTTTTTTATTACTTATGACACCTCAGCTATGGTTTGGCACTTTATGCATTTATATAAAGTTCTAAATATATGTATTGTACTTAAATTTGCGATGAGTCAGGTTCATGTATTTCCTTCTGCAGACTGTCAGTTTCATATTTGGGGAATATAAACATTTTTTTAAGAAATTTTTTTCTTACCTGGGGTTTAGTCTTTTTTTCAATTGACTACTTCTTGCAAATTGCGGGCGGTATTAGGCCCGCGGGTGCGTCAAATGCTAAACTTTATTGCGTCATTCTTGTCGCGAGAATTTTTTTGGCGCGAAAAATACGTCTATGACGCAAATTCGTCATTTCCGGCGTCATAGTTGACGCCGAAGCCTTACACACGGTTGCGTCATTAGTGATGCGAGTGTGTCATTTCCGGTTATTATTGGCGCCGAAAAAGTTTTCAGTTACGTTGTGCGTCATACTTGGAGCCAAACATTTTCATTATTGCAATACCCCATTGATGTTTGCCTCTTGCCTTTTTCTTTATCAGAGGGCTATGCTATTTGCATTTTTTCCCATTCCTGAAACTGTCATATAAGGAAATTGATAATTTTGCTTTATATGTTGTATTTTCTTTTACTTTTTTCAAGATGTCTCAATCTGATCCTGCCTCAGAAGTTTCTTCTGGAACATTGCTGCCTGACATCGGTTCTACCAAAGCTAAGTGCATTTGTTGTAAGATTGTGGAAATTATTTCGCCGAATGTCATTTGTAATAGTTGTTAAACTTTTACATGCAGATAGTGTGTCCATCAGTAATAGTACATTGCCAGTTGCAGTTCCTTCAACTTCTAATGTACATGATATACCTCTGAATTTTAAAAAAATTGTTTCTGATTCTATCCAGAAGGCTTTGTCTGCATTTCCACCTTCTAATAAACGTAAAAGGTCTTTTAAAACTTCTCATTCAGTTGATGAAATTTCAAATGACCAACAACATAATAATTTATCCTCTTCTGATGAGGATCTATCTGATACAGAAGATCCTTCCTCAGACATTGACACTGACAAATCTACTTATTTATTTAAAATAGAGTATATGCGTTCTTTATTAAAAGAAGTGTTAATTTGGATATTGAGGTAACCAGTCCTCTTGACGTTCAGTCTAATTAACGTTTAAATGCTGTTTTTAAACCTCCTGTGGTTTCTCCAGGGGTTTTTCCTTTTCCTGAGGTTATTTCTGATATGATTTCTAAGGAATGGAATAAGCCAGGTACTTATTTTATTCCTTCTTCAAGGTTTAAAAAATTGTATCCTTTACCAGCAAATTCTATAGAGTTTTGGGAAAAAATCCCCAAAGTTGATGGGGCTATTTCTACTCTTGCTAAACGTACCACTATTCCTATGGAAGATAGTACTTCCTTTAAGGATCCTTTAAATAGGAAGCTTGAATCTTATCTAAGGAAGGCCTATTTATATTCAGGTCATCTTCTCAGACCTGCAATTTCTTTGGCTGATGTTGCGGCTGCATCAACTTTCTGGTTGGAGAATTTAGCGCAACAAGAATTGGATTCTGACATATCTAGCATTATTCGCTTACTGCAATATGCTAATCATTTTATTTGTGATGCCATTTTTGATATTATCAACATTAATGTTAGATCCATGTCTTTAGCTATATTAGCTAGAAGAGCTTTGTGGCTTAAATCTTGGAATGCTAATATGACATCTAAATCTAGATTACTATCTCTTTCTTTTCAAGGTAACAATTTATTTGGTTCTCAGTTGGATTCTATTATTTCAACTGTCACTGGGGGAAAGGAAGTTTTTCTGCCTCAGGATAAAAAACCTAAGGGTAAATCTAAGGCTTCTAACCGTTTTTGTTCCTTTCGTCAAAATAAGGAACAAAAACTTAATCCTTCCCCCAAGGAATCTGTTTCCAATTGGTAGCCTTCCTCAAATTGGAATAAATCCAAAGTCAGCCCCTAAGTCCGCATGAAGGTGGATTCAGAGCATTGTCTCTCAAGGGTATCGAATGGTATTCAGAGTAAGACCTCCTGTGAAGATTTTTTCTCTCTCATATCCCAGCAAATCCAGTAAAAGCTCAGGCTTTCCTGAAGTGTGTTTCAGACCTGGAGTCTTCAGGGGTAATCATGCCAGTTCCTTTTCAGGAACAAGGTTTGGGGTTTTATTCAAATCTATTCATTGTCCCAAAGAAGGAAAATGTATTCAGACCAGTCCTGGATCTGAAAATTTTGAATCGTTATGTAAGAGTACCAACTTTGAAGATGGTGACTATAAGGACTATTCTGCCTTTTTGTTCAGCGAGGACATTATATGTCCACAATAGACTTGCAGGATGCATACCTTGATATTCCGATTCATCCAGAACATTATCAGTTACTGAGATTCTCTTTTCTAGACAAGCATTACCAATTTGTTGCTCTTCCATTTGGCCTAGGAACAGCTCCAAGAATCTTTTCAAAGGTTCTAGGTGCCCTACTCTCTGTAACCAGAGAACAGGGTATTGCGGTGTTTCCTTATTTGGGCGATATCTTGGTACTAGCTCAGTCTTTACATTCTGCAGAATCTCACACAAATCAACTAGTGTTGTCTCTTCGGAAACATGGTTGGAGGATCAATTTACCAAAAAAGTTTCTTGATTCCTCATACAAGGGTCACCTTTTTAGGCTTTCAGATAGATTCAGTGTCCATGACTCTGTCTCTAACAGACAAGAGACGTTTAAAATTGGTTGCAGCCTGCCGGCACCTTCAGTCTCAGTCATTCCCTTCAGTGGCTATGTGCATGGAAGTTTTAGGTCTCATGACTGCAGCATCGGACGCAATCCCCTTTGCTCATTTTCACATGAGACCTCTACAGCTTTGTATGCTGAACCAATATTGCAGGGATTATACAAAGATATCACAATTAATATCCTTAAATCCCAATGTACGACACTCTCTGACGTGGTGGATAGATCACCATCATTTAGTTCAAGGGGCTTCTTTTGTTCGGCCAACCTGGACTGTGATCACAACAGATATGAGTCTTTCAGGTTTGGGAGCTGTTTTGGGATCTCTAACAGCACAAGGGGTTTGGAAATCTCAAGAGGCGAGATTACCAATAAATATTTTAGAACTCCGTGCAATTCTCAGAGCTCTTCAGTTTTGGCCTTTGTTAAAGAGAGAACCGTTCATTTGTTTTCAGACAGACAATATCACAACAGTGGCATATGTCAATCATCAGGGTGGGACTCACAGTCCTCAAGCTATGAAAGAAGTATCTCGGATACTTGCTTGGGCGGAATCCAGCTCCTGTCTAATCTCTGCTGTGCATATCCCAGGTGTAGACAATTGGGAGGCAGATTATCTCAGCCATCAGACTTTACATCCAGGGGAGTAGTCTCTCCATCAAGATGTGTTTTCTCAGATTTTTCAGATGTGGGGTCTTTCAGAGATAGATCTCATGGCCTCTCATCTAAACAAGAAACTTCCCAGATACCTGTCCAGGTCCAGGAATGTTCAGGCGGAAGCAGTGGATTCGCTGACACTTCCTTGGTGTTATCATCCTGCTTACATTTTCCCGCCTCTAGTTCTCCTTCCAAGAGTGATCTCCAAGATCATCATAGAGCAATCATTTGTGTTGCTGGTGGCTCCAGCATGGCCACACAGGTTTTGGTATGCGAATCTGGTTCGGATGTCCAGTTGCCAGCCTTGGCCACTTCCGTTAAGTTCAGACCTACTGTCTCAAGGTCCGTTTTTCCATCAGGATCTCAAATCATTAAATTTGAAGGTATGGAAATTGAACGCTTAGTACTAAGTCATAGAGGTTTCTCTGACTCAGTGATTAATACTATGTTACAAGCTCGTAAATCTGTCTCTAGAAAGATTTATTATAGAGTTTGGAAGATTTACATTTCGTGGTGTTCTTCTCATAAATTCTCTTGGCATTCTTTTAGTATTCCTAGAATTTTACAGTTTCTTCAGGATGGTTTGGATAAGGGTTTGTCTGCAAGTTCCTTGAAGGGACAAATCTCTGCTTTTTCTGTTTTATTTCACAGAAAGATTGCTATAATTCCTGATATTCACTGTTTTGTACAGGCTTTAGTTAGTATTAAGCCTGTCATTAAATCAATTTCTCCTCCTTGGAGTCTTAATTTGGTTCTGAAGGCTTTACAGGCTCCTCCATTTGAGCCTATACATTCTTTGGACATTAAACTACTTTCTTGGAAAGTGTTGTTCCTTTTGGCTATCTCTTATGCTAGAAGAGTTTCTGAGCTATCTGCTCTTTCTTGTGAGTCTCCTTTTCTGATTTTTCATCAGGATAAGGCAGTTTTGCGGACTTCTTTTCAATTTTTACCTAAGGTTGTGAATTCTAACAACATTAATATAGAAATTGTTGTCTCTTCCTTGTGTCCTAATCCTAAGAAGTCTTTGGAAATATTCTTACATTCTTTGGATGTGGTAAGAGCTTTGAAATATTATGTGGAAGCTACTAAAGATTTCAGGAAGACTTCTAGTTTATTTGTTTTATTTTCTGGTCCTAGGAAAGGTCAGAAGGCTTCTGCTATTTCCTTGGCTTCTTGGTTGAAACTTTTGATTCATCAAGCTTATTTGGAGTCGGGTCAGGCCCCGCCTCAGAGAATTACAGCTCATTCTACTAGATCAGTCTCCACTTCGTGGGCCTTTAAGAATGAAGCTTCAGTTGATCAGATTTGCAAAGCGGCAACTTGGTCCTCTTTGCATACATTTACTAAATTCTACCGTTTTGATGTATTTGCTTCTTCAGAAGCAGTTTTTGGTAGAAAAGTTCTTCAGGCAGCTGTTTCAGTTTGATTCTTCTGCTTTTGATTTAAGTTTTTGTCTTTCATTTATGAGAATAAACTTATTTTTTTGGGTTGTGGATTAATATTTTCAGCGGAAAATGGCTGTTTTTATTTTTATCCCTCCCTCTCTAGTGACTCTTGCGTGGAGTTCCACATCTTGGGTATTGCTATCCCATACGTCACTAGCTCATGGACTCTTGCCAATTACATGAAAGAAAACATAATTTATGTAAGAACTTACCTGATAAATTCATTTCTTTAATATTGGCAAGAGTCCATGAGGCCCACCCTTTTTATGGTGGTTATGCTTTTTTGTATAAAGCACAATTATTTCCAAATTTCTTTTGTTGATGCCTTCTACTCCTTTCTTTATCACCCCACTGCTTGGCTATTAGTTAAACTGAATTGTGGGTGTGGCGTGGGGTGTATTTATAGGCATTTTGAGGTTTGGGAAACTTTGCCCCTCCTGGTAGGATTGTATATCCCATATGTCACTAGCTCATGGACTCTTGCCAATATGAAAGAAATGAATTTATCAGGTAAGTTCTTACGTAAATTATGTTTTTTTAATGGCAAATATTACATTTATGGCATTTGATTATTTAAAGTTTACCATCACTTTAAGGTTGCCTTGTTATCATAAATATACAAGGTAATCGTGGCTTCATTTTGAGCTTATGGTGATCAAAACTATGTAACCAATACTATTAATGAGCCATAAATAACATACAATGATTTTATTCCTTCTTCCTAATATAACAATAAGTGAGACCTACTGGCCTTCATTAGTGATGTATTGAGGAGCAGGGTGATCAATGCAAATAACAAACACACGGCTAGATTTAGAGTTTTGTCTGTAACGACCCGCGTAGCTAACGCTGGGGTTTTTTCTGGCCGCACCTTTAAAATAACTCTGGTATTGAGAGTTCACAGAATGGCTGCGTTAGGCTCCAAAAAAGGAGCGTACAGCATATTTAACGCAACTTCAACTCTCGATACCAGAGTTGCTTACGGACGCGGCCAGCCTCAAAAACGTGCTCGTGCACGATTCCCCCATAGGAAACAATGGGGCTGTTTGAGCTGAAAAAAAAACCTAACACCTGCGTTCAGCTCCTAACGCAGCCCCATTGTTTCCTATGGGGAAACACTTCCTACGTCTGCACCTAACACTCTAACATGTACCCCGAGTCTAAACACCCCTAACCTTACACTTATTAACCCCTAATCTGCCGCCCCCGCTATCGCTGACCCCTGCATATTATTATTAACCCCTAATCTGCCGCTCCGTAAACCGTCGCTACTTACATTATCCCTATGTACCCCTAATCTGCTGCCCCTAACACCGCCGACCCCTATATTATATTTATTAACCCCTAATCTGCCCCCCACAACGTCGCCTCCACCTGTCTACACTTATTAACCCCTAATCTGCCGACCGGACCGCACCGCTATTATTATAAAGTTATTAACCCCTAATCCGCCTCACTAACCCTATAATAAATAGTATTAACCCCTAATCTGCCCTCCCTAACATCGCCGACACCTAACTTCAATTATTAACCCCTAATCTGCCGACTGGAGCTCACCGCTATTCTAATAAATGTATTAACCCCTAAAGCTAAAGCTAACCCTAACACTAACACCCCCCTAAGTTAAATATAATTTACATCTAACAAAATTAATCTAACAAAAATCTATGCTATTTCCCTCCTGTAACAGAGGAAGAAGTCTCTGCACTCCTATCCTCGGCTCATCTCACAACCTGCCCACTTGACCCTATTCCTTCACGACTTATTCCCCTTTTCTCTGCTTCACTAACCCCTACCCTAACTTATCTCTTTAACCAATCCCTCACTGCTGGCACATTTCCTGACACATTCAAGCATGCGACAATCATACCAATCCTAAAAAAGCCCTCGCTTGACCCCTCCACGCCTTCTAACTATCGACCAGTCTCCTTACTTCCCTTTGCTTCAAAATTATTGGAACGACTAGTCTATAATCGGCCAACTCAATTTCTCACAACTAACTCCTTACTTGATCCACTACAATCTGGTTTCCGCCCTAAACACTCAACAGAAACCGCTCTTGCTAAAGTAACAAATGACCTGTTATCAGCCAAAGCAAAAGGCCATTACTCATTACTAATTCTTCTTGACCTGTCCGCAGCTTTTGACACAGTTGACCATCCTCTCCTCCTAAAAATACTACATTCATTTGGCATCCGAGACACAGCCCTCTCCTGGTTTGCATCATATCTTTCAAACCGCTCGTTTTCAGTTTCCTTTAACAACACATCTTGTGATCCTATGCCTCTCTCAGTTGGAGTACCGCAAGGCTCTGTCTTGGGTCCCTTGCTTTTCTCTCTTTATACATCCTGCCTTGGAAAACTTATAGCCTCCTTTGGATTCCAGTACCACCTATATGCTGATGATACCCAAATCTATCTTTCCTCTCCTGATATCTCTCCCTCTTTACTCAACCAGATTTCTGACTGCCTCTCTGCAATTTTCTCTTGGATGTCTTCACACTACCTCCAACTCAATCTGTCCAAAACTGAGCTGCTTCTTATTCCCCCCTCTTCGAGACATCCGACACCTGACATTTCTCTGATGGTTGGAGACTCTATTCTCAACACCTCACCCCAGGTCCGCTGCCTTGGGGTCACACTAGACTCAGAACTCACATTCAACCCACAAATACAAACGCTTACCAAATCCTGCCGGTCACACCTACGCAACATTTCCAGAATTCGTCCCTTCCTTACTCAAAATACTACAAAAATACTTATTCATTCCCTCATCCTGTCACGCATTGATTATTGCAATCTACTCTTAAATGGCCTTCCAAAACACCGCCTCTCCTCCCTCCAATCTATTATGAATGCTTCTGCTAGACTCATCCACCTAAGTCGACGATCTACATCAGCTGCTCCGCTCTGCCAGTCTCTACACTGGCTCCCCATACACTCCAGAATACAGTTTAAAGTATTAACCCTAACTTACAAAGCACTCAACAGTCTAACTCCCAACTATATCTCCTCTCTCATCGTGAAATACTCCCCATCCCGTCCTCTTCGATCAAACTCTGACCTACGTCTCTACACTCCTGTTATCTCTACATCCCACTCCCGCCTCCAAGACTTCGCACGTGCTGCTCCTGTCCTCTGGAACTCTCTACCCCGCTCCATCAGACTGTCTCCAACCTTGTATAGCTTCAGAAGATCCTTGAAAACCCACCTATTCAGAGAGGCTTACCACCTCTCCTCCATCCCGCATCCGGACCAAGCTAATACATGTACATGAACTGCCGGACTCACTGCTGCAAATACAACCGATGTAACAAGCTACCCCAACCTTATGTCTCTGCACCCTAAACCTATAGACTGTGAGCTCTCCGGGGCAGGGCCCTCTTCATCCTGTGCTAGATTTGTTTAGTCTTGTTATGTTTTGTATTGTATCACAGATCTTTGTCATTGTATACCCCCATCATTGTACCCAGCGCTACGGAATTTGGCGGCGCTATACAAATAAATGATAATAATAATAATAATAATAATTAATTAACTCTTATTAAATAAATTATTCCTATTTAAAGCTAAATACTTACCTGTAAAATAAATCCTAATATAGCTACAATATAAATTATAATTATATTATAGCTATTTTAGGATTTATATTTAATTTACAGGCAACTTTGTATTTATTTTAACCAGGTACAATAGCTATTAAATAGTTAAGAACTATTTAATAGCTAAAATAGTTAAAATAATTACAAATTTACCTGTAAAATAAATCCTAACCTAAGTTACAATTAAACCTAACACTACACTATCAATAAATTAATTAAATAAAATACCTATAATTATCTACAATTAAACCTAACACTACACTATCAATAAATAAATTAAATACAATTCCTACAAATAAATACAATGAAATAAACTAACTAAAGTACAAAAAATAAAAAAGAGCTAAGTTACAAAAAATAAAAAAATATTTACAAACATTAGAAATATATTACAACAATTTTAAACTAATTACACCTACTCTAAGCCCCCTAATAAAATAACAAAGCCCCCCAAAATAAAAAAATGCCCTACCCTATTCTAAATTACTAAAGTTCAAAGCTCTTTTACTTACCAGCCCTGAACAGGGCCCTTTGCGGGGCATGCCCCAAAAAGTTCAGCTCTTTTGCCTGTAAAAAAACACATACAATACCCCCCCCAACATTACAACCCACCACCCACATACCCCTAATCTAACCCAAACCCCCCTTAAATAAACCTAACACTAAGCCCCTGAAGATCTCCCTACCTTGAGTCGTCTTCACCCAGCCGAGCCAAATTCTTCATCCAAGCGGAGCAAGAAGAGGTCCTCCATCCGGTAGAAGTCTTCATCCAAGCGGGGCAGAAGAGGTCTTCCATCCGATTGAAGTCTTCATCCAAGAGGCATCTTCTATCGTCATCCATCCGGAGCGGAGCGGCAGCATCCTGAAGACCTCCGACGCGGAACATCCATCCTGGCCGATGACTGAACGACGAATGACGGTTCCTTTAAATGACGTCATCCAAGATGGCGTCCCTCAAATTCAGATTGGCTGATAGGATTCTATCAGCCAATCGGAATTAAGGTAGGAATATTCTGATTGGCTGATGGAATCAGCCAATCAGAATCAAGATCAGCCAATAGAATGCGAGCTCAATCTGATTGGCTGTTTAGGGGTACATAGGTAGTTTATGGGTGTTAGTGTACTTTAGAGCACAGTAGTTAAGAGCTTTATGAACCGGCGTTAGCCCAGAAAGCTCTTAACTCCTGGCTTTTTTCTGCGGCTGGAGTTTTGTCGTTAGAATTCTAACGCTCACTTCAGACACGACTCTAAATACCGGAGTTAGAAAGATCCCATTGAAAAGATAGGATACGCAATTGACGTAAGGGGATCTGCGGTATGGAAAAGTCGCGGCTGAAAAGTGAGCGTTAGACCCTTTTTTGAGTGACTCCAAATACCGGCGGTAGCCTAAAACCAGCGTTAGGAGCCTCTAACGCTGGTTTTCACGGCTACCGCCAAACTCCAAATCTAGGCCACAGTAAATACCATAAATATTGAGTATAACTATATGCACCATAATATACAGATGAAACAGGCTCTCGTATAGTATGTTGACTTGAGGATGTGAAACAATGATCATCATGCACTTTATGGCCACCAAATGCAGATGACCCATTGCAAAATCTGTCTGCATGGTGTAGTAAAAATGTATTCTAGGTGGGGACACAAGGTTATACAATGCTCTTAAAATAGTAATTGTTAAAACATTCTCTAGCCATTGTTGAATAGGTTTAACCTACTCCACATTAATCACATCCAAATATGATAGTCGTCCCACACTGGTCTTCAGCAAGTAGGGATAGAATTAGTGTTCAAATTCTGCAAAGCAGAGTTTAGAAAGAGTGATCTAGACTCTTCAGAATAAAGCAGCACCTCTCTTGTGTCCTATCTGTGCATAAAGGGCCAGCTGTCCAGATCAGCTGTGCATTTTCTGCTGCTTCCCTCAAAGTGTCCTTAGAAACAGGGCTCTCAAAGAACCACTGCTATCCCAGCATCATTTGCCTTTTGGTTGAGATTTAGATTCATTATCTCAATCTGCAACTCGGGACTTGCAGAGGTAAATATACCTCATTGGGATTTCTGCTTCATCACACTTGTGGACTGCTAGGGTGGGGCCATTTATAAACTGCAGTCCATACGAAAATTAGTTCAAGTTAGTTCCTCTGTGCTAAGCTCACCAACATCTACATGGTCAATTCATTTCTTTGGGCCTGAAGATCAAAAATTCTCCAGGTTGGAGAGAAATTATAGTGGAGACTTCACAGACTGAAGTTATTAAATTCTGTAAGAAAAAGGGTGAAACCTGGAAGTCCTAGAGTGATGTGAACTGAGTCCCATAAAAATTAATGGAGCTGTCTAGGATAGAGAATCTCACATGGTGTAATGATTAATTCTTCCCCTAAAGTAGAGAGAAATAAATGAATGTAAGGACCTCAACTGCAGGTTAAGTATATGTGTATGATGGGAGATGGAGAGCACTACCTAGATAAGTGGAATAGGAAAATCATAATTGTAGTGCTTCTTCAATCCCCTTTCAGATAATATGCGGTAATGCTGTTTTAACATCTGAGATGGGAGAATATTACTTCTTTGAACAGGGTTTAAACAGCTTAACCGGTAAGTGAGTAAGAGGTTAGAATAAAAAATTAGAACAATGAAACCCTATAGGACTTGATTGTAAACTAAGTTTGACTATCTGTATCCTAAGTGTTTAAATACAAAAATAGGAGAGAACACTCTGAGGATAATGCAAGTTGATACTTAGGTTATAGTATAATGATATTATATGATATCTTATTTCCAGTTACTATCATTAATAGGAGATCCGGAATGTTTCCCAAGTAATGTTATTGTTAGGTCGCTTACCGGTAAGGACGATATTGGTATCAAGGATGAAGTCCGGTAGCAAGTTGACAGTTTCTCTGAAGCGAGTTGCGGCTAATAGCAATGCAGTGAGCCGTTGTCGAGTGCACTTCCGGTGGCGTGTGACGTCACACGATAGGTGCTGGGAGCGGTAGTTTCTGAGAAGTTCTGAGTCGAAAACGCTTGAAGCTTGAGTGCAGCTGCTGAGAGTAGGCGGCACAAATACCAAGCATTTAGGGAATGGTGAGTTCATCATTTATAGGAAAGGAAAAAGAGGAGTGTCGATTTAGGTGCAAGGGCAGAGGGAACAAACGACACTAAAGAACAAGGCCAGACAGAAAAATATGACAGGATCCCCCGCCAAATGATCAACTCCGGGGATCAGGACCAGGGCGGTCTGGATGGCGGCTATGAAACTGGGCAAGGAGACGGGGAGCTGAGAGGTTAGCAGCTGGTTCCCAAGAATCTTCAGAGTCGGGGTAACCCTTCCAATGTATCAAATATTGCAAAGATCCTCTTAGGACACGGGAGTCAAGGATACTGTGGACCTCATATTCATCTGGAGGTAGAGGTAACGAAGGTAGATGAAGGTCTCGCACCGAATGTTGACGGAGAGTGCGATAGGGTTTGAGGAGGGAAACATGGAAAGTAGGATGAGTCCTCATATGAGGTGGTAATGTTAGGGTCACAGCATTTGCATTAACTATTCTTGCAATGGGGAATGGTCCTATGTAAGTAGAGGAAAGTTTCTTGGAGGGAAATGGCAGACGAAGATTACGAGTAGAAAGCCAAACGTATTCCCCCAGTTGATATTCCGGGGATGGTGAATGTTTCTTATCATAGTGATGTTTATATCTCTCCTTGGCGAGTTTTATATTTTCAGTTGTTAAGGAAAAAGCATCCGAAATAGTGTTTACCAGTTCATTCACAACAGGACAGGTATTTTGGCTAGAGTTCTGCCAATGAAACGTGGGATGGAATCCGTAGTTGATGAAGAACGGTGAAGCTTTGGTGGAACTGTGGTACGTGTTGTTAAAAGCGAACTCAGCAGATGGTAGCAGGTCGACCCAGTTGTCCTGTCGGGCTGATATGAAACAGCGAAGGTATTGCTCAATCCATAGTCCTTTCTGTTTGACCATTAGTCTGTGGATGAAATGAAGTGCTGAGGCGGCTGGTGATACGTAGGGTGCGGCATAATTCTCTCCACAGCCTGCTGGTGAACTGGGCTCCTCTATCAGAGGTTATGGTAGTAGGAAGTCCATGTAACTTAAAGACATGAGAGAGGAGTAAGGTGACTGTTTCAAGTGTAGTAGGTAGTTTATGAAAGGGTATAAAATGAGCCATCTTACTGAATAGATCTACAACTACTAGGATAGTGTTCTGTTTCCTAGAAGTTGGTAGATCGACAATGAAATCGAGGGCAATCTCGGACCAAGGACGTTCCGGAGTGGGTAAGGGTATCAATTTCCCTGTAGGCGAGGTCCTTGAGAATTTTGAGACAGCACAAACCTTACAAGATTTCAAAAAAAGAGCTGTATCTGACAAGAGATTAGGCCACCAGAAAAACCGAGTAAGTAGTTCTTGAGTCTTGTTGATGCCAGGATGTCCAACTAGTAGTGAATCATGAAGTGTGCTTAAGACTTGTTCCCTAAGGACAGGGGGTACGTAGAGCTTGTCATGATGAAAGTATAACCCATCGGGATATTGGTTTAAGGCAGATTTGGGTAGGGTGGCATCTTTCAATTGTTCATTTTTGAAAAGCTTTACATGTGTTATGGAGAGTCCTATAAAACGTTCCAGAGGATTAAGAGAGGATTCTTCAGGATGTACATGTGGTTGAGGAAATTGGCGAGAAAGAGCATCAGCCTTTTTGTTCTTAGAAGCAGGTCTAAAGGTGATGAGATAGTTAAAACGGGCAAGGAATAAATTCCAACGCACCTGTCTTGAAGAAAGGGTCCGATTGCTTTTGAGGTACTCCAAATTTTTGTGGTCAGTATATATCAAGATTGGTATTTCAGTACCCTCGAGTAGGTGCCTCCAGTGTTCCAAAGATGCCTTAATTGCCAAAAGCTCCTTATCCCCTATGGGGTAGTTTAATTCAGGAGGGGTCATAACCCTGGAATAGAAAGCTACTGGATGTAGGGGTTCTGTGCTAGTTTGTCTTTGGGACAATATAGCCCCTAGTGCATAATTGGAGGCATCTACCTCAAGAATGAATTGGAGTTTAGGAT